>NC_141044.1:6252500-6490000 GCF_052040795.2 Danio rerio
TGATAATTATAGCTCCCCTCTGTGGCACAAAGTGTTTCTGTGGAGGCATGTTTGAACTGCTGTTAATACTGACAGTTGTGAAGGTCAAGTGCTCTGCTGTTGTGTAATGTGGTAGAGATCCAGGCTCTGTTTAAGTGTTTCATGGTCATGGGAGGCTTGCTGTAGGCTCTATAAAACACCAGCTCTTCTTGTGCTCTGAAGTATTTACTGAAGATGCCACTTTGTTTTATGTGGCGTTACTCAACTTTTTATATAACATTTGCTAGGGAATTACACTACCTGACAAAAGTCTTGTCGCCTATCCAAGTTTTAGGAACAACTAATAATATCTTGACTTCTAGTTGATCGATTGGTATCAGAAGTGGCTTATATGAAAGGCAAAGTCCTCTAGATTACGCTTATCATACCAAAATAAAACATGATCATGTCTTGATTTTTAATTATTTAATTAGGACAGAAAGGTCTGACTTTGCTTAGACAAAAGTCTTGTCACTTGACAGAAATAATGTGTAGTATATGAAGTCATGCTGCTGTTTAAAAATAATTAATTTTGTGTATGACTTCTATGAGCTTGGACGACTGCATGCATACATTTCTGCAATGACTCAAATCACTGATTAATAAAGTCATCTGGAATGGCAAAAGCATCTTTGCAGAACTTTCAATGTTCATCAAAATTCTTTGGATTCATCTTCAATGCCTCCTTCTTAGCCCAGACATGCTCAATAATGTTCATGTCTGGTGACGGGGCTGGCCAATCCTGGAGCACCTTCACCTTCTTTGCTTTCAGGAACTTTGATGTGGAGGCTGAAGTATGATACTGCATTCAGATAATTCTTATTATTATGAATATTTATTATTGTCAGCCACTTTAAACATAATAAATAGTTTGAACAATAACACACATAGAGGTAAAAGAAAGATAAATAAAAGGTCTACGTTTAAATTAAAATGTGATTTTAAAAGTTAATTAAAGATGTCTCTGTTCTTAAATAGTTTGAAGAAAACTGCAGTACTTAACTGTAAAGCATAATCATAAAGTAGCCTATTCAGCAAAACCTGCAAATGTTTCTTGGACCTCATAAATATAGGCAATACCGTATGTCATAATATTCATATCTCTGTTTGATAAATTTTGAAATACATGTTGCATGTATATACGACTTATTTGTATATCTTTGAAATCTTTGTGTTTCAAATATATGAATTGGATTTACATATTTAAATTAGAAACTAGATCCGCCAACTGCTCATTAGAGTAGGTTTTGTGTATCAGAGAAGCAAGTGATTAAACTATACCTTGTCAACCTTCGGATATAAAAATTCGAGATACGCCCCCAACAACCGTCACAAGTATGGGGAGGAAAATAACCTCAAATAATAGAATACATAAACATTAGAAAAATTAAAATTAAATAAAAGTTTAGCCTATTAAAATCAATTTCCTGATTACATCGTTGTTATCGTATGTGTCAAAGTGTGTTAATTGTTTTACTTGAATTATTCAGTGATTCCTCCGCGTACCACTAGAGGGAAGCCAGCATACCACTTGTGGTACATGTACCACAGTTTGAGAACCATTGTGCTAGACACTTTCTAGGATGAATGCTTATGGTGGTCTTTCTTTTAGAAGTGATGAGGTTTACTATGGTTAATAACAACGAGACAGACTTGATTGGCAGTAACATTTATTGGTGTTTCCAATGAAAGTAAAACACAATTCAAGAGGGTCTGTTACCTGCCTCTTGCTATAGAATTTCAACACGCTAGCGTTTATAACTTTCATCTGAACGACAGTTTCTCAAATGATCACTTTCCTTTCAAGCAATGTTTAGTGAGAAGGAAAGAAAACAGAAATGAATTCACCATGGTGTTACCCTGTTTGGTCAGGTTCATGACGTTCCTCATACGACAAACCGATGGACATGATGGGTAGCCGGGAACCAGCAGGAAGAACACTGCTCTTAAAGGCCTGAGAGCTGCTACAGTGCAAAGCAAGAGAAAGAGAGACGCAGGAAGAAGAAAAAGTGCGATAGAGAGACATCCAGACGTTAAATATGCTTATATAGAGGCATGCCAAGGAACTACACACGCTAATAGTAAAGCTGCGGAAGAACGAGCGAAAGACAGAGAGAAAGATAGAGATATGGTCGCGAAAGCTTACAATTTCTAGCCACATAGAACATGCTTGCTTAGCAGATAAATACGTTGGGTAATGCTAACACAGAGTGAGCAAGCTAGCGACAGAGTACTATATATTTGAAGCTAAGCTATCCATATTGCCACTAAAACTAACACCAGGTTCCACTATATATAGATAGATAGATATATATGAATATTTGGGATTGTATTTCACAAGCTCGGAAGGCAAGGCGTTCATGCACGTGCAAAGAGAGCAGGTTTGTAGCAGCAGCAGCGGGGAAAGACGGCACAAAGGCGTTCCAAGACTACCACAGTGAGGATGTCGATGCGTTTGTCATGATTACAAGAGCATAAAATTACACAAACTATGTGACACAGCTTGTCGATCCTGAAAAGAGACAGAAAAAAAACACTGGTATCTCAAAAAACTACAAACTTAGCATTCCTTCCATGCTGAAAAAGAAGATAGCTTGTTAGGTTAGCTTGTTGCTAGCTAGAACCATATTAGCTCACTGCAAAAAAATGATGTGCTCAGTACTTTCGTCTTGTTTTCCAGTATACATTTCTATATATTCTTAAATAAGGAAACATTTACTTAAGAAACAGACAAGGTAACATATTAAGGGTCAGATTTACTAACTGGTAGCTTGGCATTTTTAAAAGATGCACTGCAGAAAACTTGATGATGAAGCGAGGAAACACCTAGCTGCATATATGGTTTATTTGTTGGTGATTCCAAAACAAGCCCATAGAAATTCATGTTTGATTTAGTGGCTAATTCATATGAGTTTGTACAATCTCATCTGTACATTTTAGTACAATTTTCTCATACTGCAATTCCGCATGTGCGCACGAATTGGAAGCGATGCGCTCGTGTCTTTCAGGCTCACCTAGTTGAAAACATCTCAGTTTTTCAGAATAACGCAAGTCACGTGACAAGAATTATTTAATTAGCTTCATACTTTGTATGGAATATACACATTTCAGGAGGCTAAACACTTAATAGCCAAACACTCCAGTGCTTTTTAATTTTCTCCATAAATAAAACTTGTATCAGAGTTGCAGCAATGTTTTGTCAGCCCGTCATTCCCTGAGAAAACGGTTGATGGTCACCTAGCAATCTACTGTACGTACACCCAACCTCCAAGCCCCCCATCATACGTCAACCCCCGATTCTCCCCACCCAACCCAGGCCGGGGTAAAATCGTCGTTGACTGATCCACGGTGATAAAAATGTTGGAGACCACTGATATAAATGACAACCAAAAAAACGTTTTTAAAAGGTTTTCCATCATGAGAATCAAAAGCACACTCCCATCAGTAGGCTGCTTTCACAGGAGTGTATTCTCAAGTCAATTGTTTACTAGTCTTGTTTACCAAAACATGTCTCAAAATGTAGTTTATTTTTGATTGCCAATGAGGTGAGAAAAATAATCTTTCTTTTCCTTCTATTTACATTTTTCTGACCCCTTTGGCACACATGTTTTTGTTTACAAAGCAAATTTAGCTAATTTGAAATGATATTTCAAGACCACTAGACTCATTATCTCAAGTCATTCTAAAGTAGATGCTTCTTGCTTTTAAAATGTCGATATGTGTACTGGAAAAACAACAAAAATATTGGGTGACGACATCATTTTTTGGAGTGCAACTTTCAGTTGTGCTTTTCCAGCAGGTAGAAACATAGCATTAAATCTACAAATGATTTTAGCAATAAAGCAACTCTCATCCCAAACGGATGACCAAGCCTTGGACACATTCAGACAACGCTAAGTTTCTTAAAACATCAAACTAAGAACATCCATTGGACAGATCATCATACATATAAGCTAAAGTGCACAAGCTCCTCTTTAGGAGAACTAGACAATACTGGCAATTAATACTAAGGCAATACAGTTACAAACACACGAAAATACAAATCGGCACAGGATGTCAAGTTAACCACTTGGGCACGAATACAACCAGCATCGGTTCAGAAATGGCTCTCCAAATGTGCTATAATAATAATCATTTCGAGTAAGTGTGTTAAAATGCACTGGATCCTCCATACACATATCTTTGCAGTTACATAAATCATCATATTCAACACGCACACACGCACGCACGCACGCACACACAAGCAGAACGCATCTACCATTTAGGATTAAATATTTCTTGAATAGAGAAAATAATGTTATTTACCACACAAATAGACTCTGCGTATATACAATACAGTGATGTATTCACATAGATATGTACTCGATCAAGAACATCTTAAAAGACTATTTACACACTATCATAGGGCATAACCCCACGTATGCTTATGCGTTCTTTTCTTTTTGGAGTTTATATATATATGACATTAAATTTAGCTCTGTTAATACCCTGAAATATTTATCATTATGTATAGGAAAGCTAAACAAGTGCATGGATGGGTTGGTAAATTAAGAAATCTAATGCTATTGTGTAATGTAGGGAAGCGAAGGTATTTATATTAAATTTGTCATTTTATTTATTTTTTTATTTTTTTAAATACTGTATATGATGTGCATATGCTATTGTTTAAAGAATTAATATTATATTTATTCTCATTTTACTTTACTTAACCACTATTGCACTTTACTCAATTGGAAATTACACATTTCAAGGCAAAAGAACATTGAATATTGTTGATGATTGCACATATTTTAAGGTGGACAGGTAATTCTTATATTGTGATCAGGATAAATATTTTGGGATGTGTTTATTAGAAGATACAAGTTAATATTTACATTTCTAAATACAGTTGAAGTCTGAATTATTAACCCCCCTTTGAATTTTTTCTTCTTTTTAAAAATATTTTCCAAATGATGTTTAACAGAGCAAGGACATTTTTACAGTATGTCTGATAATATTTTTTCTTCTGGAGAAAGTCTTATTGGTTTTATTTTGGCTAGAATAAAACCAGTTTTTAATTTTTAAAACACCATTTTAGGGACAAAATTATTAGAACCTTTAACCTATTTTTTTTCCCGATAGTCTACAGAACAAACCATCATCATACAATAACTTGCCTAATTACCCTAACCTGCCTAGTTAACCAAAATAACCCAGTGAAGCTTTTAAATGTCACTTTAAGCTGTATATAGTCTTGAAAAATATCAAGTAAAATATTATTTACTGTCATCATGGCAAAGATAAAAATAAATCAGTTATTAGAAATAAGTTATTAAAATTCTTATCTTTAGACATTTGTTGAAAACATCTATCCGTTAAACAGAAATTAAGGAAAAAATAAACAAGCGGTCTAATAATTCGGGGGGGGGGGGGGGGGTGTTAATAAATCTGACTTCAACTGTATGTTTAATGTTAATTTTAATCAGCTTTTAGAAGTGTAAAACTATATAAAGCACCCAATTTTATCTCTTTTTTGACACTTTTTCAACTAAAAATGGCAGATTTTTGAGTATTTGGTAAAATAATAGTTAAAAACTATTTTAAAAACGAATAATTGTAAATCTTGACAGAAATGATGAAGTGCTTTTGGATTAATATGTCTCTACTATCATACTATAATCACATATACATATCAATGTAATCTGGCACCTTGAATAACTGTTCAAATGGAAACATATGATCTGCACCGAATAGAAGCAAACAACTCTTCATATTCTCAATAAACATGTAAACAAACAAAGTCATGTCAAAGACATTAAGATAGACAGTAAAAGCAGACGGTAACACTTTTACAGGGCTCTGGACCATGAAGCCCACAACGACGCTACAATACTATACTCTAGATATTTTCATATTATCCTTTTTTTGTTTAAATGTGACTTTGGAGAAGAGGAATCAGAGATTTACCGTTACATTCACAACAAATATGCAATCCATCCAGGGACACGGGAGTAACAGGTTTTGGTGCGGTAAGTTTTAAAGATCCTGCCCCAGTCGCTCGATCTCTTCAATGAGGAAGTCAATGTCTTCAAAGGTAGCGGCTGGATTGGAGATGACCATGCGGAAGAAGTTGACCTTGTCTCCCTGCGGCTGGTAGCTCACCATGGTCGTACCGTACTCCATCATTCTGGCTTTGATTACAGGGGCAACCTGGGAGGAAACATTTTTATTAGTTTTAGCATGAAGAAATAACTTTTTCTATTAGTCTTCATCCATCAGTTTTACGTTGTTTCAGCTAATCTTGCGTAGATAAGGTGCAATCTACTGTTGTTAAAGCATGTTGGTTTAAACTAAAAAGACCGGTTAGATTTTTTTTTTTTAAACAGAATGAGAACTTGGCTATATATATATATATATATATATATATATATATATATATATACATACATACAGTTGAAGTCAGAATTATTAGTCCCTAGGTTTATTTTTACCCCAACTTCTGTTTAATGGAGAGAAGATTTTATAATTTTAATACCTCATTTCTAATAACTGAAGTGACATTTAAAAGCTTAACTAGGGTAATTAGGATAACTAGGCAGGTTAGGGTAATTATATTTAATTATAATTTATTATATAAAGATGGTTTGTTCTGTAGGCAATTAAAAAAATATATAGCTTAAAGGGGCTAATAATTGTGTCCTTACAATGGTGATTAAAAATTAAAAACTGCTTTTATTCTAGCCAAAATAAAACAAAAAAGTCTTTCTCCAGAAAAAAAAAAATATTATCAGACATACTGTGAAAATGTCATTGCTCTGTTAAACATAATTTGGGAAACATTTAAAAAAGGAAAAGCAATTCAAAAGGGGCTAAAATTTCAGACATTAACTGTAAGTGTATATACTGTATGTATAAACTGTATGTATAATTATGTAATAATATGAAATTAAAGTAATTAAAAACGGTTAAGTTTTTAATATCTATTCATTTACCCCAATGTCTCTCTGTGTTTGTGTGTGTGTGTATATTCAAAATAGTGTAATTTTTGCTGTTTGTTCAAACTACTTGTTTTAAATAAGTCAAAACAACACAATTCTTGAGTGTTTTATGTTCAGTCCACTTCAATTTGTCAAAACCATTTAACTGATTTGAGCTTGGACAACATGAATAAATTGTGTGGAACCCAGCAGTTTTTAAAGTATATGTACAATTATATATATTTTCATAGTCTAAAACAACAAAATCCCATTGAGATACAGACAAAATATATTATTTTGTATTTCCACAAATAGCATTATTTAAATGATGTTTTCTATGTCAATATTTCAGCATTTTATGCACTCCAGTGATTTAAAACTGTTTAATGATGTTTTTCATCAGTGCATAAGATGTATTTCCCCAAAGTATGGACCCGATCTCACAAAGAAACATTACTATTTTATGTATTGCCAGAAAAGTGGTGCTTTCATTCAAATTATTCAATTTCATTCATACAATTGCATAGGATTTTCAAGAGGCATGTCCACAAACTCCGCCCCTAGCTGCCCAAAACCAACTGCCATTGGGGATGAGCAAATCATAAATGAATGAGATTGAACCACATTCGAATATTATATATATATATATATATATATATATATATATATATATATATATATATATATATATATATATATATATATATATATATATATATATATAAAGCACATTTCACAGACACAAAATGCTTTACAGTAAAATAAAACTTGCATCATACCAAGATAAAATCCAAGTAACATAAATAACAAAATAACACAAGAAATACAAATTATTGTAATATTGCACTGGAAGTAAACCGACTTCAACACAAAGCAGTTCAAGTTCTTTCACAATTGTATTGAAATTAAACATCAGAAAATCTACAGTTTTCCTAAACCTAACCTGATGTTCTTCAGTCTGTCCTTGGCTTAGCATGGGCTGAACTGATTAGAGCAGTAGTTTTGGACAGTATGTGGAGCCGTAATCTGAAAAGCTGAAAGACCCACAGCTGCTCATCATCATCACATAATTACACCCACTTCCCCTCAAATCTTCTGCAGGTGTTCGGTTATTTTAAGCCGTGGCCTTTTTCCAGCGCCTATATATCTACTTCAGTCTCAGTGACTACACTTACATAGACATCTTTTGTTTCAACAGGAGAAGAATCCTTTAAATTGATGATTCTGAACGTGATATTTTACATGAATGCTAAATAAATCAACTGATCACACTGCTATATGTTCTGGTTTTTGCTCATATTATTCATGTATCATTGATCATTTTCATCATTTTAAAAAACAAACTTAATGTTAACAATGAATTAACAGATGACAAAAGTTTGAATGAAGCTTGTCTTTTAAATAAAGTAAAAATCATTCCTGTAATAAGTGTGCCATTTGTGGCAGACAATAAGCTGTGAGGACTGATTTGACTGTTTTTTTTTGCTCCACTTCAAAAAAAAAAAAAAAAAAAGAGGTTATTAAGTGCTCTTCACTAAATACCAAGTAACTTTATTCAATATTTAAATACAGTTAATTAAGGTGAACACAATTTTATGACAATTTAATTTTTGTATAGGCCTTTGATTTTAATAAGTTAAACCTTTTATTTTATTGTCAATATGTTGTAATGTTTGTTATGAATTCTATCATTTGAAGCTAATTTCCTCCCCATATTTGTAACAGTTTCAATTACGCTTAAACACAATTAAACTGCTCTAAATTAACAGATTAAGGAGTTTGGGGTCATTTTAGTAAATCTTCTGGGTAGGGTTTTTTTTTGTATCCCGTAATTTCCCGTTTTAGTGTATTTATTTACACTAGTTTACGGAGTAGACAGATTTTAACTTTAATGCTTCGCTAACTATACATATGTTTAATTTTTTTCGGGTGAATTACGAAGAAAAATGTGTGTGTGTGTGTGTGTGTGTGTGTGTGTGTGTGTGCTATTATAAAAAAGGACAACATATTTAAACTACACAAGTGAAAATATTCAACTCTAAACCCAAGTGGATTCACACAAATTGTGTTCTCATACCTTCTAGTTTTTGTTTACAAGTGTTTACTTGTTTTCTCAGTCAGATTAGAAAAGGTTACGCCACCTTTTCCGGTATGAATGAAATTTGATTTGAATTGAGCTGAACTACATTGATTAAAGTGTTTCCACACACAAAAATCTGTTCAATAGAGCTGTCGATCTGATTACTGACTTGTTAGCTGCATGCAAACAAAGGATCTGATATACTAGAACCTGCCAAAATGTGTTTTCATAAATGCCTAAAAGACAAACAAACACAGTTTCACTATTAATATCATTTACCAAAACATTATATAAAAGATAAACATAAGGTTTCTTCACTTCTTTTAGTCCATAATATGGGTAAAAATGGGTGAACCTACTTACTATTTTTACATTTTTGAATGACATTTTTTAACTCAACTGTTGTTTTTGTGCATAACTTACCCACATTCATAGTGTAGCTTCAGGCGAACGAGGAGGGGTTTGTGAGTAGTGTTTGTTAAAGTCCTCCTATGTATGACCAGCACGAGTGCCATCTGCTCAGTCTAATTGCCCATTATAGCTTTTCTACCATGGGAGTGACTTATGAGCAACCAGCCAATAAAAGGACACCTGATGAGCAGCCCCTCCCCCAACTATGACATCACTGCAAGGGTGCCATTTGAGATTTTTTCTCCCACATATCAGACAGACAGACTTCACATTAAGCACCATGTGGAGGGACTGATTATACTTTACGCCAGAGTTATATGTTTGTACAGTAATATAACTGGTTTTAGTACCATTTTTTTGTCAGAAATTGTACATATCTCACACAATGACAGGGAATTGACAAATAACACATAAAACATATTGAATTTAAAAAGAAAATCTGAATTTGTAGTAAAACTGTGTTAGTATTTTATTATAAAGCATTATCCAGTGATGCTGATCTTAATCAGATCTTTATAAAATATGTAGGTTATAATAGTGGAACAAGTCTGTATGGCAGAAAGTCGCTTTTTCTTGTTGAAAAACGAAAGCCACTTGAGCTGTTCACATATGACTTTAGTTTCATTATTTCAAATTTAAATGCGTAAAAATAGAAAAAAACAGCGAACGCTGCAAATTACGCTTTAATGTTTGGCTGGTCAACTGCATAGTATAGAAACCTTATATACCTGCTAGACATGCGGATGAACCTGTCTCATACAGCTGCCATTGCACGGCTTAAAGACACTTTGTAGTGTGCAATTCAACTGCCTCTAGGAGTCGCCAATGCAAATAAAACAAACACACACAAGAAATGCACGTACGCCAGACATGAAGTTGGCGTGGACTAACGCACATTCCCACGTTCATTTCATCGTTAGTAAATCCAAACGTAAAACCTGGCGTACGCAAAGTTTTTGTGCCTACGCAGCGTTGATACATGAGGCCCCTGGAGTTTTCAATTTTTTAATGTCTTTACTGAATGAGTAATGTACTATATCCGACAGATTACACTATTATGTCTTTCTTTTCTTTTTCATTCTTTTAAAAAGCTGTTTTTTCACACAATTTAATCTGTTTTTAATATTTTTTTATTCGTTTAATCACTTTATTTTCTTTTTTCTTTTATTCTTGTTTATGTAAAGCACTTTGAATTACCATTGTGTATGAAATGTGCTAAATAAATAAATTTGCCCTGCCTATTACCATCTACACCTACCACAACCCTAAACCCTCACCTCACAATATCCTATTGTGTTTTATTAACGTCTACTACACCTATCCCATCCTTAAACCCAACCTCACAATAACATGTTGTGTTTTATTAACATCTACGACACCTACATCAACCCCAAACCCAGCCTACTTGTGTTATAGTCCCTCCCACATGCAATTGCAGCAATGCCTGGCTTTTTTTGGTACTTTTGACAGTGGACATGGAAATAAGTGAGTGCTGTAATGTACCAAACTGTACCACTCAGCAGAAAAACAACCAATAACAGATCAACAGTAATGTCAGATTTTCCTTATCCTTCCTTATCTTGAATCCGCCATTTTGGTTAATTTGAGCATCTTTAAACCCCTTTCATTTCAGTTCAAATCAATTTCTCTCTCACCTTGTGCAGACGCTTCATCCTCTCCACTTTGTCCTCCAGGTAGCGCACGCCCGGTGGAAGGTACCAGAAACACACATTGGTATGCTGCGGCTGCAAGGACACGAGACCATCAGATACAATCAGCGGACGTTCATACACACACCTATCAGTCAATTGAACGTACAACACACGCTTGCATAAATAGAGCACTCCAGGGAGTCCATTAAAGATCCGTGACGGAATATGTGATTAGAGGCCGTCTGGGGCCATAATGGGATTTTTTGTATGTGTGTGTGTGTGTGTTTGTGTCACCGTCACTTTGGAAGCAGCCATGTAATCTATTCAATCAGAAGGCTTTTCTGTGAGCGCTTGAGCAGGTAGCTCATAGACAGACACTACAGTCCATTAGAGGCCCTCATCCTCATTGTGGGACTCCAGGGCCCGTGCTAGAGAAGAATACATCCATGCGTCAGTGAATAGGGCTCATTGGCTATTCAAATGGTGCAGACAAAACACAGATCGAGTTGTATCTCTCGGTGTTAGAACCTTAGAAGAACATCAAAATTAAGAGCTGAAACGTTTGGTTAAATGTCACTGGATAGTACCGCAGCACGCATTGCGCTGCAGTGACTTCAGCAAGGGTATATGCTCGCCGAGGAGCCTTCTGTCAAATCGTTTTGTCACATTGGCACCAGGCACAATTTACATTTAAATTAGCCTCGAACGATGGCTCTGTCATTTCAAGGGTGAAACATTTTTATGTTGGATGAATTAGCGCACACAATCAGCTCGAAATGGCTTGGGACTTGCATTTAAATGGGATTGGAAATTTAAAATGGGGTTCAGAAATACTCTGAGTTTTGCACGTTTATGCGGATGTGTCAATTCCCTGGGAATAATTTAAGAGCAAATTTAATGAACAAGTCGAGTATCTTTTTATAATAGGGAAATCATAGTTTTGTCAGTTATTAAATTAAAGCACATGTCATGAACAAATACAAATCAGGGGGAAAATATATTTGGGGGTCAATATGTTATTCAAGGATTTCTTTGATAAATTGACATTGATAAAAAGGAAAGTTCATTCATTCATTTTCCTTTAGCTTAGTCCCTTATTTTATCAGCGGTCGCCACAGCGGAATGAACCGCCAACTATTCCAGCACATGATTTATGCAGCGGATGCCCTTCCAGCTGCAACCCAGTACTGGCAAACACTCATGCTCTCATATTCACACATGCACTCATACACAACAGCCAATTTAGTTTATCCAATTCATCTACACTCTCAGAAATAAAGGTTTAAAATCTGTCACTGGTACCTTTTCAAAAGGTAGTACCCTACAGGTGGAAATTAGTACCTTTAGGGTTCATTTTTGTACCTTTAAAGGGCACCTATGGTGAAAAATCTACTTTTCAAGCTGTTTGGACAGACATGTGTGTAAGTGTACAGGTGGTCATATTGGGGTGATATAAACACACCGAGTCCTTATTTTTTAATTTAACAACATAAAAACGGTGGACCAATTGGAGCGGTTTTCAGACCGACTGCAACTTGACGTAGGAGTATATATAAATATACACATACACACACACACAACTAACTATATACAGTAAATGTTTGTGTATTTTATTTTGTGTATTTTTATTTTGTTTTATGTTTGCAAAAGTGTTATCTGGGTGTTTATGCACACATCGAGTTTACATTCATATGTGAGAGTTTATGGGTGCATATGCATGGATCGAGTTTATATGTATATGCGAGTGTGTATAGGTGTGTTTGCATGCTGTGAGTTTATACGTATGTGCACGTGTTATTGTGGGTGTTTATGGGAGAATCGAGTTTATTTGTATATGCGAGTGTGTATAGGTGTGTTTGCATGCAGCAAGCTTATATGTATGTGCATGTGTTAATGTGGGTGTTTATGTGCGGAGGTCACATGTATGTGCGTGTGTTAGTGGGTGTAAGCATGCGTCAAGTTTATATGTATATACACAAGTTTCATCTGTGTTGTTTTAAACATCCAGTAGTATAGGTGTATATGCGAGTAATTTATGGGTGTATATGCATGTGTTTTGTGTATGTGTTGGTAAGCGAAGTTTGATTTAAATCCTACACGACACCTCATAGGTAGTGAGCATAATATTTATATTACATTTATTCTCACAAAGCAATAATTCTGAACATCAACATAAAGGATGATGGATATCACAGCTAATAATTTTAGAAAAGCCCACCCGATTGAGATGTGAACAACCATGAATATGAGCCATGAAGTAGGGATGTGTTGTATTATATTGTCATTATATCACAATAATAGACAGAAATGGATTGAAATAGTGGTGCGGCAACCACTGTAATAACAACAACAACAACAACAGAAAATGTCGGTTCATAATTGTGGCAGTACTGTGACATTATTATCATAATATGCTCAATATCTATAAGAACAGACTGTGTTTTGGGAAAACATGTTCAGGCTAGTTAATTTTGTAATTCTTTCCTTTGAATGTTCTAATTTCTTTTATATAAAATACATAATTTCATCTTTCATGAAGCGATCACGATATTTACTGAGTGAAAGTCACTGACGATGGAGTGCAACAGTAAAAGCCAAGAGAAATAAATGGTCAGAATATATGACTGACCTTTCCATCAAACACCATCTGATATCCTTCCCTGTCCTTAATCTTGTTGTAGAGATATTCGGAAAGCTCCAGGCATTTGTCGATCTGAGCCTCAAAACCAATCGTGCCCTTCAGAGGAGAAAGGAAACACATTGTGATAACACAGTAATGTAAATATCACGTCACAAATGGATGGCGATGTGGTGAAACTACAGTACCCAATGACATTACAGTCCAGTGATGCTAAGAACGCAGTACATCTCCACTGTTCCTGGTAACAGAAAACTAGTTTACCACTTCCCCGTTAATTACCTGAATACTATACACGTACACTCACTGGCCACATTATTAGGTACACCTGTCCAGCTGCTTGTTAACGCAAATTTCTAATCAGCCAATCACATGGCAGCAATTCGATGCATTTAGGCATGTAGACACGGTCAAGATGATCTGCTGCAGTTCAAGCTGAGCATCAGAATGAGGAAGAAAGGGGATTTAAGTGACTTTGATCGTGGCATGGTTGTTGGTGCGAGACGGGCTGGTCTGTGTATTTCAGAAACTGCTGATCTACTGAAATTTTCACACACAACCACCTCTAGGGTTAACAGAAAATGGTCTGAAAAAGAAAAAAATATCCAGTGAGCGGCAGTTCTGTGGGCGCAAATGACTTGCTGATGCCAGAAGCCAGAGGAGAATGGCCAGACTGGTTCGAGCTGACAGAAAGGCAACAGTAACCGAGGTATGCAGAACAGCATCTCTGAACACACATCACGTCCAACTTTGAGGATTCTACAGCAGCAGAAGACCACACCGGGTGCCTCTCCTGTCAGCTAAGAACAGGAAACTGAGGCAACAATTCGCCCAGGCTCAGTATATTTCCAGTACCTTGTTGAATCTATGCCACAAAGGATTAGGGCAGTTCGAAAGGCAAAAGAATCGTCCAACACGATACAAGTAAGGTGTACCTAATAAAGTGGCCGGTGAATGTATATTCATATAAGTTTACACCTTATAGTAGTTCAGATTTCTTTTTATCAGAACTGTGACTTTGCATCTGGTGATTTTACATGAATTCAGTTTTATTTTTTTTCAGTTAAACTCATATTCAGAATTGTAAAAATGTAGTAATACTGTGAAACAATGTCAGAACTGTGAGAAAGTCTGTAAACTCTGAACCAAAAGTAAAACATTCTGGGGAAAAAAGTAAGATGTGAACTTGATTATATCTTATATCTAAGAAAAAATGAGGAGAGAAAATAAGGAAACTTAAAACAAGAGTATTAAACTTACTCTGAGAGTATTCTGAGGATAAAAAAAATTCTAAATGCCTACTCTATAAACTATTTTAACTGCAACATAGAAACTTAGAATTGCAAATTGTAAACTCAGAATTCCTTAAAAAAAGACAAAAACTCTTAAAAGTGAGATAAACCTAGAATTGTGAGGGGGAAGGACACAAATTGTCAAAAACAATCTAAGAACGAGAGTCTATAGATCTAATAACCTATTTAATTTGATATAATGTAAATAATTTAATGTAAATAATTTAATTAAATTCAATGTATATATTATTTAATAAACAAAAGCAATAAAGGAACACATAAACATACAGTTTTATAATACCTTAGCTCTCCACATCAGCCACAGTTTAAAGATGTCCACATGACGTCCACACTGCAGGGCCTTGTCTCCTGTGTCATACTGCAGGTCATAATGCTTGTCCTGCTGGAACAGATAACAGGCCTGCATCTGATTGCAGCTCTGCATCAGTCCCTGGATCAGATAACAAGAAGAGGAAGGGGGAAAAAAGCATATTCAATTGAAAGTTTTCATTGAATTCGATTTTTATTAATTACATGATGTGGCAATTAATGTAATCAATAACATAGTATATTTTGAGACTAAATATACTCCAAAAGACTATTTAAAGCTGTTATTGTTTTAAATGAGAACAGCAATTTAACATGAACATTTACTAAACCTATAAAGGTTTATGTTACACATCATAAAATAAATTAACCATAATCAAAAAATGAAATTGACTAATTTAGAGTAAAAATAACTCATTAGTTCTGCGTCACAGGAATATTAGTTTAGAAATGTGACTTCTATCGAATGTCACTTGATCTAACTTAGTGGCACTAATATTTGAATAGTATGTGATGCATTGGTTTTGATGAAGGAAGCAGACGGTCTCACCTCCTCTCGAACCAGAAGAGCAGAGCACTGCAAGGGCACAGCCATCATTTTATGAGGGTTCCAGGTCATAGAATTAGCCCTAAAATGGTCAATTTAGACAGCAAATAATTGAAATACCATGCCATTGTCCTTGAAATAATGAACAGCTACATTATCATTTACTTTTTATTCAGACAAAAATTTCTCCCTGAGGCTCTAAGGTGTGCAGTGAAATGTCTAGACAATAGACAAATGATCAAATCTAGCTATTTTATGAGCGAGACCTTTTCAAAAGTTTGTGAACTATTCATCCTATTTGAGTCATTACTTTATAGTGATTATTATAATTCTATTATAAAATTTTTATAGCTGGTTTTCATTTCAAAAACAAGTTCAGAATATGAATTTTGAGTGTTTTAGCTTTCGAATGATGTCTTGTTTTTGATTGATGGTTACATATGTTTTTACAAAACAGAGGTGTTAAAAACTACAGACATCCCCAGTCATGCCTAATGGCCCACAGGTGGGGTAGGTCAGGTTAAGAGACCCACTGATCCAATTAGCCTTGCACAGGAGCAGTTTGAGAACATAAACCTGACAAATGTCTTGAATTGCAACAACTGAACATAGTGTTATATGTGATAACCATGGCACAAATACATCTCGTCCTTTAAATTATTCGAAAAATGGAGCGCATGCATCATCCCCACATAAACCACCTCAGGTGTGAATTATTTTTCTAATAATTCAATGACTCGTCATCAATTATTCCTTATTTAGACAAGGGTATTAAGAAAACATGCAGGGGCACAGGTTATACTCATTGTAGCACAACTAGACGGTAGGGAGAAGGACTAACCAAATTCTCAGAGAGTTTCCTAATGCGGAGGTCAGACAAACAGAGCCAATCAGCTGAGAACAGAATTTCACAACTGAAGTAGATATTTAGTCAAAACAACTAGACTTTTCTAACCTCTCAACTCCATTAAGCTTCCACCGGTGTTTCCGGGACATTAGCAGACTTCCACCCCATGCTCCCTGTATGAACAAAGACAACAGTCAATTAAGGGATATGGCCCAAACATTACATTTGTGCATCCAGAAACTTCACATCTACATAGTATTCGATTCATGTCCAAATTCATAGTGCTCAAATAACAGTAGGCAAGATGTACCTTAAATACCTACTACTATCATGTGATAATGACAAAATGGTGAATATACCTTTAAATTTTATTTATACTACCCACAGTCACAGTATACAAAACATACTTTTAACAGTTAGGAAGTACATTAAAATTCAACCAACCCAGACTCACTGTAAATACATAACTTAACCTACATTTTTGCGAAATGAAAAATAGGTTGCTTCGGTTATGTGCCTTTGTACGTTTCAGATGACAAATCCACTAGAGGGCGCACTGAAAATACGCTACTTAGGGGACATTTTGTTGTACATTTCAGATACACATTCTTCTTGTACATGTTCGTGAGAAGGTTTGCAGTTCACCAAGACCCTAATTCTTTTCCCAAACCCAACCAATAGTGTTTTCAAAAGCAAGGGTAATAGAATTCTACACTATGTCAGAGTAATTTCACATTGATTTCACATTATTTTTGTTTCTCTTGAGGAACCATGATTTACCGGTTTCAAAACTGTGAACTCTACATCACAAGTACAACAAGAAAGGTCGTCCACATTAAGATAGGTAAAGCAAGAGTACTCGTTTTCGAAATATGGACACTGTTATGATGTTTGATGCTATTGCTTTTAGTGTTTTGCAAATTACTGCACAAAAATAATTCCTTGTTCATCAATAAAATGTCCCAGTTAATATCATTAGTGTGAAAAGGAACAAAAGTTTTTGGTGTCATAATGCCTCCTGTTCATTTTATCCAAAACTGCATTCAAATATAATGTTCAAATGTAGCACTTTGTAGCTTTTAGTTTGCAGAACATTCATCAATATATATCCACCTGTAACTTTATTTGGTCCACCTGTTTAATTTCTTGGTAATGAAAATGTCTTAATGAGGTCAGCAGCTAAATGTATTTAGTAATGTGGACGTGGTCAAGGTGATGGAAGTTGCTGAAGTACAAAATCAAGCATCAGAAATAATACAACTGGTGATTTAAGTGGCTTTGAGCATAAGAATGAAATGAAATATACCCAAGCCTTTTGCCGCAGTCACTCTAGAATTTGAGAGTGTGAAATTCTGTCGTACGACGCTGCAAAAAGGGGTGGGATTAAACAAGATGATTAGACTTTAAAAAAGCAAGCGATTGGTGGATAGGTTGTGTTTTGATCCCTGAATGTTCTCATGCAGTCAAGTGATGCAATTTTGCAGGTCAGAGTTCACCAAGCTAGAACTTTGCACCGCAGTGAACTCTGAAACTTGCGTTTCTGGTCTGATGCGTTTGCGTGTGTATGAATGGAAGTCTATGGGGAGTAAAGTCCAGTGTGACCGCAGCTTCAACCTAAAATGGTTAACTTGTTAACAAAAGTTCAGAAGCAGGACCACACCTCACTTTGCCTCCTTAACCAATCACCTACTCCCTAGTGAAGTTTCGCAAACTAATTTAGAGAGGAGTACATGTTATGATTGATCACGGCTGGTCTCCCATCCATAATCATTAGTAAGCCAATCGGATTAATCCAAACTTACTTTAAATAGCTCGTCAAGCATTACTCCCTTGGATTCGTTTTTTGAAGATTTCCCCCATCCACCCCATCTCACCCTTTTCCTCCTTTTCCAGGGGGAGCTCTCAAGAAGTACCTGATCTCCTACCCCCTTACATGCTCATCGACCAGGTGGGAGCCCTGGGCTCAATTATCTCCAAGCTCAGGGTTCTCTCAAAGTACAGCATGCCAAACCTGCTAATATTATCAAGAAATATCTAAGTATGAACTCTTATTTTAGGCAGACCAGCCCTCTAGCACTGTTTATTTCATTCTCTCAAACTCCCCCACCCTCCCATTTATTTCCTCGTTTCCCATTAACAATCCTTATAACCCCCTCTTACTTCCTGGGTTGAATTGGGGGGTCCTAATCACTCTACCAAAACATTACAGAGAAGGTACCCCCACTCTGATTATCTGGCCATCATCGTAGAAAGCCCAATCAACCAACCTACTCGTTCATTGTTCTCTTACTTCCATTCCTCTTGATCCCACTGTTCCCTTTCCATCCCTACAATAAAGACTAGCCCAAGGTAGGGCATGCTCCATGCTGGTGAAATGATTGTTGATGCCAGACAAGCTGGTCTAAGAATTTCAGAAACTGCTTATTGCCAGAGAATTGCCAGACTATAGGACAAAACCTCTGAGGAATATTTCCAGTGCCTTGTTTAATCCATCCCATGAAGAATTAGGGCAGCTCTGAAAGAAAAAATGGGGTGCTAGCATGGTGTACCAAATGAAGAACCTGGCCAGTGTGTACAGATACATTATGTTCACAGCCTGTTTGAGATTCCAGGAGTGGGATAATAGCGCTCGCTGCAGATCTCATCTGTATTGCATGTCTAGCTGCTGCCTTAAGGTTAGATGAATGAGGCTGGGTGGTGCATGTGTTTGAGCTCCAGCATGCTGCCAAAATTGCTCTATGTTGCTATTGCATGCCAGAGGCTACGATATCACAGGGAGGAAAGAGTAATAATGGGGAATAAGGTATCTCTATTAATTTTATCAGCCCCATGAGAATGAGTACACACATGTACACACTCACACAGACTGGTTGAAGGTAATTCCTCTAATAGCAAACATTTATATGGAGCTATATTTCAAAAGGAGGTCATTTATTACATGCATGGCAAATGCTCCCATGACAGAAATTAAACATGCAGCTGATGTTTTCAGTTTTCATGCAATTGCTAGGCTGCTCTTGGTGATTCATAGGTGGTCGCTAGAGTACTCGAACTGGTTTCTAGGGCATTGAAAAGTGGTTGCCAGAGTCAAGGTCTTTTCAAGGTCTTATATAATACATTGCAATGTAGCTGCTGGAAAGCATTTGTTCTGACTCGTTACTAGGGTACACTATTCTAGGCCACAGAAGTCTGTTTTAAACAGTGATATGCACTTTCTATACCAATAGATTGCAGTTGTTGGGCATTTCTATGCAATTGCTAGGCTGTTCTTGGTCATCAGTAAATGGTTGCTAGGTTGTTCTCATTGGGTGCTCTTCTTTCTCTTCAATCAGCTTCCTACTGATGATCACAAACTGTCTCCATCTATTTCTGCCTGCTGTTAAGTCAACTGCTTGCTGTAGACTAGGGGTGCCCAAACTCTAGGTCTTGGAGGGTCGGTTCCTGCTGAGTCTAATATTTTAACAATACTTTTGGTTACCTTTCTGGACTTTGAATGTCTCTGGACTGAGGTGGATGAGAGAGCTCTTGGATTTCATCTAAAATGCCATAATATATTATATGAATGAAGAAGAACGAAGGTTTCAGGGGATGGGAACAACATAATTTTAATAATTAATGACCGCATTTTTATTTTACCCCTAAACCCAACCATAATTGTAAGTTATTCCCAAAATTAGAGGGAAATAATAGTTGGATAACAATCATGTAGAAGTGCATAAACTGTAAACGTGTCAGCCCAAACTTAACATAAACAGTAAACATATCCCTTTATTCTGATTGGCTGATTGGAATGTTGTTCCAGGATCAACATTGATGTTAATCCAGGAATATTTCCTACTTGGTGAAATCAAGTTGGCGATACTTGGCCTCATGTCATGACCTTCGCTTCACTTTCACTTCAATCCCTGACCTTAAAGGGATCCCAAAATGAAGATTGTGTTATTAATTGCTCACCCTCATGTTATTACAATTCTAATGTAATATCAATGTAGCTGTACAGTTCTTCCTTTATCTTCAGAACACAGATTTAGGTACATTTAGAACTCTCTGATCTTCCACAGACGGCATTGGTCCAGAAAAGGATGTAAAACATAGACAAAACATTCCATGTGACTTCAGTTGTTTAACTGCAATCATACACTGTACACCAGAAAAGGAACAGTTTTTGACACATTAAAGTGTTTTTGCAGCTCACAATGATTACAGTTGAACATCTTAGAGTGTATTAACAAAGTTTTTAGTTCCTTTACTGGAAAACGCAAGTTTTTTGACAATTATTTGGTGCTCAAAAGTGTTTTTGGAGCTCCATATGATTACAGTTGAACCACATGAAATATTTTAACAATGCTTTTGGTTACTTTTCTGAACTTTGAATGTCTTTGTATCGTTGGTGTCTATGGTGGATGAGAGAGCTCTCAGATTTCATCTAAAATGTCTCAATAAAGAAGAATGAAGGTTTCAGGGGATTTGAACAACATGAAGGTGAGCAATTAATAACAGTATTTCCATTTTAGGACAAGCACAAGCTTTAATAATTGTACTACTACTACTACTCTTATAACACATAGAGCTCATCAACAGTCCTCAACCCCTTGCATCCATCTGTAATGCAGAAAAGTTGAGAAGGTACTTGATTCTGCATCCAGTGAATGATACTCAGGCTGTGCCAACACCGAGCTCACTCTCAGAACGGCATGTACTGTCTGAATTTCACAGTGGAAATGTTCAGGAAGTTCAAATAAGTTTGGTCAGATCTACTCACATCCACATGCATCCAGACGTCATGCTTCTTGCAGATGTCCGCTATAGCGATCAAAGGATCAAAGGCACCATAAACCGTGGTGCCGGCCGTCGCGCTGACAAAGAACGGCACGTATCCCTGTGAGAAAAAATTTAGCAGGTTATTCAAGTCGTAGAACTAGACAGATCATTCAAACAGACCCAAGAGAGACACATGAGATGGTCATGGAGATACGGTTATCGAAATTACCTTCTGCTTGGCTTCAATGATCCTCCTCTCAAGGTCAGATGGAATCATCTTACCCCTGGCAGAAATAAAAGCAGTAAAGCGGGAGTCATATGGTTTAGTGTTTAGGACGTTAACACAAACATTTCTCAGTCTTGCCGTTTTAAAGTGATGCGTCAGTAATCCAGACTGACCTCTCATCAGCTTTAATGCAAATGACACTCTCTGTACCGATTCCAAGAGCAGCTGCTCCTTTCTTGATTGAAAAATGGCTCTGAAAGACAGGTTATAACATGAATGCAATAAATTGTACAACTAATAATTATAGTAATAATAATATTAGTAGAATTGTATTAAAATATAAAACAAATTATGTAGATCAAATGTTTACTCAAACTTTTACAGGTTGTGCAAAATATCTAATATACTCTTAAAAAATAATAATTATATATATGTTAAAGTCAGAGTTATTAGCCCCCCTTGTTTATTTTTTATGTTTAACACAGAGCAGATTTTTTGCACCACATTTCAGCACCTAATAGTTTTAATAACTCATTTCTAATAACTGATTTATTTTATCTTTGCCATGATGACAGTAAATAATATTTTATTAGATATTTTTAAGACACTTCTATACAGCTTAAAGTGACATTTAAAGGCTTAACTAGGTTAATTAGGTTAACTAGGCAGGTTAGGGTAATTAGGCAAGTTATTGTATAACTGGTTTGTTCTGTAAACTATAAAAAAAATACAGCTTAAAGGGGCTAATAGTTTTAACATTTAAATGGTTCTTAAAAAATGAAAAACTGCTTTTATTATAGCTGAAATGAAACAGTTAAGACTTTAGAAGAAAATAATATTATTAGACATACTGTGAAAATGTCCTTGCTATGTTAAACATTATTTTGGGAAATTTATATATATATTAAAAAAAAAATCAAAGGGGGGCTAATAGTTCTGACTTCAACTGTAAACACTATGGTTTACCAGAAAATTGGTAATATACACACACACACACACACACACACACGCACGCACGCACGCACGCACGCACGCACGCACACACATATTTCTCAAATGATGTTTAACAGATCAAGGAGATTTTCACAGTATCTCCAATAACATTTTTTCTTCTGAAGAAAGTCTTATTTGTTTTATTTCGGCTAGAAAAAGCTTTTTTTAAAAAAAAAAACAAAAAACATCAATTAGGTCAAAATTATTAGCCCCTTTAAGATTTTTTTTTCCGATAGTCTACAGAACAAACCATCATTATACAATAACTTGCCTAATTACACTAACCTACCTAGTTAACCTAATTAACCCAGTTAAGCCTTTAAATGTCACTTTAAGCTGTATAGAAGTGTCTTGAAAAATACCTAGTCAAATAATATGTTCTGTCATCCTGCAAAAATTTACATATTGCAGTTATAATGTGTTATGATAATTATAATATAATTATAATATGTAATATAATAATTAATAAAAGAATACCTTTTATATTCCTTTTTTTATTTTATTAGGTTTATTAAGCATCTGTTAAACTGTAAATCCCAACATAAAATAATTTTTCTTATCTACCTGCTGCCTATGTTTGCCGTATGTTGGTCCTAGCAAAACGGTCTCATTGCTATTATCTTCCTATTATTTGTTATTACACAGATATATTTAAATTGTGGTTAATTACAACCACCTTTCGATATGATTTTTCCCCTCACACATTATATATAAAAAATGTCAAATACTAAAAAAAAACAACATATATAAATGGACATACATGTTCTGATGTGAAGGCCACCAGCCTAGGTACGGATGACATTCCTTTCTCCTTCACCTCAGGGAACATTTTATAGCGAGCCAGTAGCATGGCATACATGTTGGAAATGGCGCCACCTAGAGGACAATAAAGAAATCCTTAAATTCCATCACATGAAAAAGTTCCTGTCAGGTTTTACCCCCTCTTTTTTCTAGAGACCTAAATGTCCTGCTCTCTTAAAGTTAAAGATTTAATTTAACAAATTGCAAATAATTAACCACATATACTATTTATGATTTGCCTTTCATTTAATATGAAAATAATTCACCACATCAGATACTATTTATGATTTGCATTTGATTTATGCTAATAAATATCCACATCACATACTATTTATGATTTGCCTATTGATGCCTGATCCGTTCTGTAGGCTAATTGGGGGGTGTTTGTGGACAGAACAGCAGTGCAGAAATTGCAATCATTTGCATCAGATTCTGAATTGTTGTGGTTGGAATCATACATCAGTTGATGAGTATAGAGATCCTTAAATATAGACCTCATCCTAACAACTTCAGACTTTAAACCAGTCTTTGCGCTCATGTTGCAGCAGAAGCACACAGCTCAGATTAGGGCAGGTCACGGAGATTGACAGCTGCTTACCCGGAGAGAATATTCCATCACCGCGGCCGTCCTGCCAGCCAATGATCTCCCTCATCTTCTTCAGCGTGACGTATTCCAACAGCACGAAGACTGGAGCCACCTCATAGGTGAACCTGTTTGCACACAAACCACATGACCCAGTTACACAAGGCAGACAAAAAAAAAATCCACGTCAAGCAAACATCACGACAACCTGTTTTGCAGCTGATGCTTCAAAGAATTTAGTGCATATAAAACAATGGCAGATGAATGATTATTTCTGACAAGACTGAGTTTTTAGATGTTTTTATTGTCTCAAATAATTTACAATTGATTTATAAGATGATCAATTTAAAGAATGGAAGAAAATCTGACTTTTTTCTCTCTATATATTGTAATTACACGGTCATTACATTATTATTATACTTAATTTGTTTCTGTTATATGACTAAAACTATCAAAATAGAATCTAATTTTATTTCCATCTCATTTGGTCTCTGTGAGCAGATCTGAGCATAGAATGAGAGTATGGAGATTTTGTTTAGTGGTCTGGTTTATCATTTATTCCTTTAAATGTTATCTGTTGGGTTAAGCCGCAGCCAACACAAAGACCAGGCCACCACAATGCTTATGAAGGCAGAGAAAACGGAAATAATTTCGACCAGCTTTGTATTGAAATGGAAGGACACACACACACACACACACACACACACACACACACACACACACACACACACACACACACACACACACACACACACACACACACACACAGACTCACATATTGGTGTTGGCAGTGGAGGTTAGCCAATCTGCAGCCAAGCCAACCATGTCTAACCCAGTGGAGAGTTGATTGAAATACCTGGGATGCGCTGAAGATAAACACAACAAAGAGGATAAATGCGAAATGAATGATTATGACGTGTGAAGCTGTTGTTTATGACACAATTATCTTCCAACATTTATAGTCATCGCTGCTTGATGTAAAACAATTTTAGAAACACCATAAATCTTAGACACCGGCGCGGACAGCAGGAAATCAATCAGTCTTTCTGACCGTTCATTATTATTACTCCCCAAACGAAAATCGCTTTGCAAAATAATGGCAGTTAAAATGTCACCAGAGAAAATACAATCGTCCCTGGACGCGTTCATTTAATATCACGTCATGTTCTGATCTAATTCGATTCGCCTTCAGGCATAAACACACACATACACGAGCGCACGCTTGCGGATCTGCTTTACAAGCCATGCGATCAGTAGCATACATATATATTTTGGATAATATACAGATCAAATATATCATATTTAATACAATACATCCCATCATGAATATGATCTATATATGTCGCGTATATAATAAATAAAATGATACACTCACCAGTTTTTATGGCATATTTAAGCGTAGCGCGACAGCTGATCAGAATATCGTCTAAAGTCTCGGGTTCGTCCGAAAGCTCCCAATTATTCCTTTGGAGCAGTTCGTTTGGATAGTGGAAATCAATCACTTTCGTAGACCTGTCAAATGATTCCACTATATAAGCCAGCAATATATCCACAACCTCCTGCAGAAAATTCATAGTCTTCGCGTCTCCGTCCAGTGCAGGTAACAGATCTGGAAAAAACATATCATGAATGCGTAAAATAATGGGGTTTAATCTGAAGTTCAATAGTGAAATGTCTTCATTTAACCTTGAAAAAAAAGAAACATCTCTGATAATTTTTGTTGTTAAAAATACGTGTAATAAAAATGAAAATGTTCTCTTTTTATTAAAATATTATCCTCAAATATATTAATAATAAAAATACAACAGGGATAGCTTTCTGTTTAATTTCGTTAAAAATGAATGAATATACAATAAATAATATAAAACTGTATATATTGAAATTGGCCCTAAAAAGAATAAGAATATTTAAAAAAAATAAGAAACGTATAACCAAAATATTTGTTAAAACCGATTTTAACGGGAAAAAGCAGATTGGAATAAATACTCGTTTTGTATTTAATATAAATAAATCTAAATCACATTAAAAAAACCAGTTTAACCAAGTAACCAACATGACGATGCAGTTTATCCTTTTTTTCAGGCGTGATCTGTGCTTAAGATACCGTGGTAGGATGTGATTTGTGGTGATTTACCTGTTGAGTAGAGATCCGAGAAGCACGCGGTGGCTTTGGAGCAGTTACAGGGTTTATTACAGCCGCAGCTCTCGGCTGTAGACTCATCCTCGGCTTTAACTGGGGCTTGAGCTGCTTTCTCAGCCTCCCCGACATTTAACAGAGCTACAAAAGAAATGATTAGTCTATGATTTGAGCCGAAACCCAGCATCTCAAATTGTGGGGAAAATAGTTACTTTTGTAACTGCACCTAATTCGTTTCAGACTCTTCAGAGATTAGACTCTAAAAAAGAAAATATGCTTTAAACGTTGAATTAAAGTTGCATATGGTTGCTGATCAAATCTGGCGCTGCTCATAATGATGTTACATTTTTAAGAATGTTGGTGAGAGGCAAAGATTTTTAAATGGCATGTTAAAAATAAACGTACCACATAATTTGGAGCCGATGCCTCCGCTGAATTTCTGGGCCGCCGCCTGGCACCATGCTCTAGCTGAAACGACCAAGCGAGTGTGATGTTAGCATCATATCCGTCATAAAACTTCCTTTAAAAACATTAATAATCCGTGGTATGGATTTGGTCATAAAACCCCCCGATGTAATTCCACTTGTTTTTTATCATACGACAAACCTGGCATGACATTTCAAGGCTTTAAATTAACCTTGAGCATTGAAGACACAATAAATGTCGCATTTCTTTTGTCTCGTGGCCACTAATGCATAAAACACAATCATGCAGGCTTCGTTTTCACTTACGCGTGTTCGGGCTTTGACTGCCGTTTCCAGCCGCGTTTTCAGCCCCCAGAAACCAAAACCCGTGTGATGCCATCGCGAGCGAAGCGGATCAGAGCAGCGACAGAGACACGCGAGCAGAAGCCATCCAGACGCGCGTCACCGGGGAACGGGAGCTGTCCGCAGCCGTGGTGCTGAATCTTGTCCGATGCGCTGGAAATCCAATGCGTGTACAATCACACCTGTCCAAACGCGTCAAATCAAGTGACTTAATTGCTAAAGAGCTCATAAAACACGCTCTAAGCTCTCAGGCAAAGCACAGAGTGTCTATATTCAGCTGGTGCGCCGTGCGCAATGATTTGGAGCAGCCGGAGACCGTCACTGAACTCATGGAGAAACACTGGCACTGATGGAGATTCAGACATCCAATAGCTCTCATTCACATGGCTCAGCTGCAAACGCAAGAGCACAGTGCATTGCTAAAAACGCACTTGTAGAAATCCATTGCGCAGGCTAACCAACGTGCAAACTTTAGGGGTAATAAAAGCTTCTTGTGGCGTAAAGACAATCCGCTTCACGTCATCAGAGAAATTCCGACGCGATTCAGGTCATGACGAACTATTTGCGTCGTTAATCGTGACCACACACACTGGTTTGTGCCCCTCCTGGCGCACAACCCGCATCAACGCTATTTGTTTATTTATTTATTTCCCTTTTTTAGTTTCTGTAATTGCTTTACTCGCGCGGAAGCAGACTTCAACAGAAGCAGGAGGAGCAGCCGGGGTGCTCTATGGAGCATGACGTTCAGATCTGTGGTCCCCATTTATCATCAAACTATTTCTTGTTGCTGTAGAATTTGGAGACCCAGTTTTAAACTCGCAAAAGAAACATAATGTTAATATATATATATATATATATATATATATATATATATATATATATATATATATATATATATATATATATATATATTGATAGATAGATCAAATTAGGCTGCTTATTGTGTGCGGTTATTGAGCGCAATGACACTTGAGCCCTTTATAAATGCAGTTATAAATAAAATAATTCCCAAATAAAAACTGTATCTATATTATAGGATGGGAAATGACAACGTAAGTTACTTTTTAGGGTTAAGAGTGTTCTGGGGAATATGGTGCATAGATTCTCGATAACAAAAATTAGACACAAAATATTTATTTTATTATCATGAAATACAATCGGAATAAATATTCCTTACATTACATATCATTTATAGGCTACGATACTATTAAACATACCCTATGATATTATTAGGGAATCTGCGTTCTACATAATACAATCTATAAAGTATATTTAAATTTATTTCTTTTAATAACGGTACATACAATTCAGAAGCATTTAACGCATTTACTCTACGATTAACCAGCTAATAAAATTAAAAAGGAAATAACGAAATAATACTGGATTGGTTATAGCCATTATTACGTTTTATAAAGCAATAACCCTGCATAGCCTTTAGCCAACGCATTTTACCACTTAGGTTTCCTATTTAAATGTTAAAAAAGTAAAATTACATTGTCACAAAAAATGTATTAAACAAAAAAGCAATGTGTTTACATACAGACAATTTTGACACTGTTAGCCTAACGTTTTTGATAATGTGTAACCCTAAATGTACTGTCAAACACAAAAACATTAAATGTTTAATGAGCGTTATTCTTCCTCTAAACTAGAACGTGTTGAATTGTTTGTATTTCGATACAAAGTATTGAAATTTAGTAGCTCTATTTTTCAGCAAATGTTTGGACAGCAATTCTAAATCGCAGTTTTAGGGGCGTGGCTAAGCATACACCGCCAAAGCAGTTAAACAGACGTAATCAGAGAAGCACTGCATTTCTTATTTCCAAAGGGGAAAAAAAAACATAGCAAAATTGCACTAAATGCGTAATGTCCTGGTAATATATATGCTATATATATATATATATATATATATATATATATATATATATATATATATATATATATATATATATATATATATATATATATATATATATATAGTGTTTCTTTACACAGTGTGTAAATAATTGTTTGGAAATGTAAAAAGGTCTTCAATGTTTTAAATTGGTGTAAAAAAGTGGAACAATTAATGGGAAATGACAAAAGGTAAGCAACACATTGACACACTATTATTACTTTGACATCAGCTAGAGGGTCATTTACACTCTGGAGTGCATTGTGTCTGAAAACATCAAGTGTATATAATTTTTTTTATTATTGTAGTTTTCTTTACTAAAATCTGTGTGAACCAGATCTTGCTGCAGACATTTCAGTATGATGACATAATTATTCCAATTGAAACTCAATAGAGAAGGGACTTTTGGGATTTTTGGCATCATCTTTCACTAGCATCAAACTAACAGTAGGAGGGCGTGGCTTAGCATCACCCAATTAGTGACGTCATCAGAGAAGGTCTGCTGTTGAGCGGAAGCAAATGAATAGATTTTGGTTAAAGAACATGCTGAATTGTGTGTATTGTTTATTAGTATTTAGCAAATCAGTTTGCATTTAATAAAAAATAAAACAATAATAAAAATAATATATATATATATATATATATATATATATATATATATATATATATATATATATATATATATATATATATATATATATTTAACGGACGTTATTTTACTTTTTTTTTTCTGGCACCCCAGCTGCCAGAAATAAACCATACATTAACGGATTTTTTTTACAGTATATATATATATATATATATATATATATATATATATATATATATATATATATATATATATATATATATATATATATATATATATATATATATATATATATATGTGTGTGTGTGTGTGTGTGTGTGTGTGTGTGTGTGTGTGTGTTTAAGTCCATGCAGCAAAATGGGATGAGTCAGTAAATCAAAGAGCCCAGAATGCAGTACAGACAGTAATTCTGACTGGTACATATATAAAGTTCACCTTATGAATATCTTCACAGACATCTTTATTCATAAAGAGACTTGCATACAGAAAACAAGCTAAACCTGAGATAAAAATGAAGCAAGTGCAGCTCAAATGTCCTGATACAATGCTAACTCTGATTATCAACTAATGTTACATTCTGTACAGCATAAAGTATTGAGTGCTCATTATTTGCACAACTACGTACTTAAACTAAGGCTCTTTAGGCTTGTTCATAAGACATGATTGTCATGAGGCATTTTAATTGTGTCATGAATATCTTTCTGACCACGTTTTCAGTAGAACAAACTGTATTATCTAAATGTTTTATTAAAAGTGTCATTACTATTTCAAATAACTTTTAACAGCATCACTAATATTTAATTTAGTTTTAATGACAATTTAAACTTGTCATTGTAGTTGAGGTAAAGAAAATGTATTAATGATGCTGTCAAAAAATTGATGACACATTTATAATAGGTTCAAGACATTCATGTTTATGACAGATTTATGACAAGTTTTGTTGTCTGGGTAATGTCAAGTTGTCAATGACAAACAACGTCATCTTTGCATTTAAAACGTCATAACTGAGCTGCACTGTAAAAAAATGATATGATCAATCAGTCCTGACCGCATATGTTATTAGGTCATTGCAGCTTATTAACTAAGTTAATTGAATATTTAATTTAATTTTAATGACAATTTAAACTTGTCACTGTAGTTGAGGTAACAAAATGTATTAATGACGCTGTCATAAAATTGATAACACATTTATAGCTTCAGAACAGTCATGTTCATTCATTCATTAATTTTTTTGTCAGCTTAGTCCTTTTATTAATCCGGGGTCGCCACAGCGTAATGAACCGCCAACTTATCCAGCAAGTTTTTACGCAGCGGATGCCCTTCCAGCAGCAACCCATCTCTGGGAAACATCCACACACACTCATACACTATGGACAATTAAGCTTACCCAATTCACCTGTACTACATGTGTTTGGACTGTGGGGGAAACCGGAGCACGCGGAGGAAACCCACGCGAACGCAGGGAGAACATGCAAACTCCACACAAAAACGCCAACTGAGCCGAGGCTCGAACCAGCGACCTAGCGACCTTCTTGCTGTGAGGGGACAGCACGACCTACTGCGCCACTGCCTCGCCCGACAGTCATGTTTATGACAGATTTATGACAAGTTTTGTTGTCTGGGTAATGTCAAGTTGTCATAACAAACAACGTCATCTTTGCATTTAAAACGTCATAACTGAGCTGCACTGTAAAAAAATGAAATGATCAATCAGTCCTGACAGCATATGTTATTAGGTATTACAGCTTATTAACTAAGTTAATCATGTTCTAACTTAATTTTATAAGTTAGGCAAGCTGTTTTAAGTCATAATATAAGTTCAATGGACTCATGAGGTTGATTTGATTCTGCTTAAAAATGTAAGGCAACTAGGATTTTTTACAGTATAAAGACATGATAAATGTTAAAAGCATAAATACAATCTCATTTAAATTCCTAACGTGTGTCAAGTCATAATTATAAAGGTTTAAAGTAGTCTTATGAACACCCCTTTAAGTAGAGTGTTACAGTTTTTGTTTAATAATGCAAAAGTTCTTTGGTAAAACCAACAAAAATAATAACAATAAGTGAACAGAAAACCTGTGTATTACTTAAAAAAAACACAGATCACCCCAAAACGATAATCTTCCTCTTTAGTAAGCTGCAATTGGATCAGTTTGATTTGGGAACGAATCATCTCATCTGATTCAAAAGAATGAATCTTTGATGAATCAAGCACAGTTTTGTTGAAGAGCAAAAGCTTCTATTCTCGATGCTTGAAATGACATGGAAAAGAGCAGCAGGTACATTATTCCAAATGTCTGATTTTGTGTTCCATGCAAGAATGCCAGTCTTATAGGTTTGGAATGACATATTTACACAAGTCTTTAAAGAAGATGATGTTCGGGGTTATGGCTGTGTTATTAGCCTTCGTCTCTGGGAGGTCTTTCTCAGTATCTTCCTGTAGTCGTAGGGGTTGTCCTCGCTTTGACTCTCTGTAGAGGGCATTTTAGAGAACGAGTGCCTGTGGACAGAGAGAGAGGCAGATAAAGCGTGACTTCACACGAAAAATGAAGACGCAAGTGAGAAGGGGAAAGAAAGCGGGGAGGATTTTATGTCTTGATATCTGCATCTTCCGCTCAGACACATTTATCATGTCTGCCGCGCGCTGTAATGCAGTGCGAGGTCAACGTCTTTTGTTAAATGGAGAGTGTGATGCAGATGTTAAACGCTCTTTCACCTCTTCTCCAATGGGTCTTTGGGGATTTCAGATTTGGGGACATCAGAGAGTGGTCTTTCAGAGGAGCGTCTTTCATCAGAAGCCCTCCGCTTGCTCGACCGGCGTCGTTCATTGGGAAGGCTGGTGGATTTACTGCTGGACAAACCCTGGTAGTATTGGTCATCGTTGTCCAGCTTTTTTGGGCTGGTGGTTTAGAAGAGAAAAACAAAAAAATATATAAAGTTTACACAATTGAACACTAATTTAGATGCTCTATTTATATTAGTTTTACCTTTTTTCCTATGAATACATGCACATATAGATGATGTTTATTGACAAAGGTTTCCCAAAATAAAACATACTATGTGAAAATAACAATAACAATTAAATGCTAACATAAATAATAACAATAACTATATATACAGTTGAAGTCAGAATTATTAGTCCCCTGAATTATTAGCCCCCTCTTTATTTCTTTCACCAATTTCTATTTAACAGAGAGAAGATTTTTTAACAAATTTCAGCACATAATAGTTTTAATAACTCATCTTTAATAACTGATTTATTTTATCTTTGCCTTGATGAGTGTAAATAATGTTTTACTAGATATTTTTCAAGACACTTCTATACAGCTAAAGTGATATTTAAAGGCTTAACTAGGTTAATTAGGTTAACTAGGCAGGTTATTGTAATTAGGCAAGTTATTGTATAACAGTGGTTTGTTGACTATCGAAAATAAAATACAGCTTAAAGGGGCTAATAATATTGACCTTAAAATGGTGTTTAAAAAATTAAAAACTGCTTTATTCTAGCTGACATAAAACAAATAGAACTTACCCCAGAAGAAAACATAATATCAGACATCAGTTTGGAAATATTTAAAAAGAAAACTAAATTCAAAGGGGGGTTAATAATTCTAACTTCAACTGTATAAAGGTCAGAGAGGGTCAAATCTTTATTTATTCGTTCAACTTTAGTTCAGTTATTATCAGCTGTAAATTCCTGATGTAAAGAGAGGATTAAAAGGGGAGTGCGCGTACCTAAATTTCATCTGTTTGTTTAAATTCAGTTCATATAAACTGTTAAATCCAATGAATCCTTTTTTCAGTGCACTGAGCAAAATAAATATTAAATGCATCACCATTTTTCAAAACATATTTCTAAAGGTGCTGTCAACTTGAAAGTTTCACCAGAAGTCTGCAACAACCAAATTACTCAATACAGCCAACGAAAACAACACTGACTAGTTCAGAAATGAAGTTATGCGAGTTATTATGAAGTAATGACACAGAGGAAAAAAGTATTAAACAAATAAAGATCATCAACTTTTTTTAAACAGTTTTTAAAACTGTGTGTAAATGAAACACATTTACTGTGTGTAAACTGTGTTTTAAAGAACATTAAAGGTCTGCACTGGTCCAAATTGGACAATAAATGGTGTACATTGTCTCAATTTATTATTCAGAAAAAAATACACAATAACAGGAAAATAAATAAATATAAAATGTGTGTGAGGTGACACACACAACACTATCATTGTTTTTTTTTTCACCAGCTAAAGGGTTATGGGCTTATTTATTTGAAAAAAATTAATAGTAATTGTTTCTAATAAATTTCAAGTGAACATTCTGCACACTCTGATCACTCCTTAAAGTCTGCATGAACTAGAAGTTGAAGTATAATGACCTATTTCCAACTAAAATTGAATATTAAGTAGAGGGGAGGGAGTTTTCTTCTTTGCTCCTCCTATCATCTTTCACTCACAGCAAACTAAACATTATAGGGGCGTGGCTACGTATATTTCTCCCAAACTGCCAAACTGACATCGTAAGAGAAGGACTGCCATTCCAGAGCAGTTCAGATGTATAGATTTTGATTAAAGATTACAAAATCAAACAGTTTATTTTAATTAACCAGTACAGATTAATTGTTGACTTTAAGACTAACAATCTGCGCTGGCAAAATAAACAAGGTACATTATGATTTAATGTGGGCATTAAGAACAAAAAAGTGCTGCTTTTAATTGTCCCCCAGACTCATTCCTACTAAAGTGTAACAGACCTTCATGTTGTGGATTGCCTGCCACATAAAACCAGAGTGCTTCTATCCATTTATTTTTTAATATCCATTTTTATTATCCTCTGAGGTTTGTAATTGCCCGAGGTTTGACATTGTAGTTTGGAAATTATGTTTGATGGTTTATTTTTGTGTATTTAATGTATTTATTTTGATTGTACAGCACGCCAGTGTTCATATGCAGTTGTAAAGTGCTTTATAAATGAACAAGGGAGACATGAAACGAAAACATCTAGTAAACATATATTAGTAATACCTTACAATACGGTTGTATTATTAGTTAATGCATTTACTAACACGAGCAAACAATGAACAATACATTCATTACAGTATTTATTATTGTCAGTAAATGAAAATAAAATTCAGTGCATTAACTAATGTCAACAAGCTTGAATTCGAATTTTAGTAACGCAATAGTAAATGTTGAAGTAAGAATAATAAATGCTGTGTTCATTTTTAGTTTATGCATTAACTAACATTAACTAATGAAATCTTATTGTAAACTGTGACCAAAATATTGCTGCACTTGTCATTGTTTGCTAGGACTCTAGCCGCCAAAGTCACTCCTGATCATAAATAACATCTATTTTGTCATATCGGGCTGCTGTTAATGTGTGGCCATTATGCCATATTGAATGAATTTCATGGCTGTTCTGTGGTAAGTAAGCGATGATGGCCTTCAGGAGAGCCTCTGATTCATTGGTGCTCAGCAGTGATGGACTCCAGTGGAAATGTTCTTTCAGTGGACTTTACTCATTGTCTTAGGGCTTATCAGCGCTGTTATGTAATGAAAACAGTGATCTATGAAACCAATGAAGCCAAAAGCCTGCGGCCTGGCATCCAGCTCGCCAGCCAGACAGCTGATGCAATTATATGAGGCAGTCCCACTGGCCTACTGATGCACTTACTTTCTCTTTCTCTCTCCGTGTCTCTCTCGTTAAAAAAAAAAGTTTGCTTCTTCTTCAAGTTTTAGATGATGTTTCAGGAATGTTTTTAGGTTCTGTAAAACAAATGCTGGGTTCCACAAAATTCCTTCAAGTTGTCTCAACACAAATCGATTAAGTTAGCTTGATTGTTTTGCAAATTTAAGTGGATTGAACATAAAACACTTAAGTTGTCCCAAAAAAAAAGATTAAGAATTGTGTTAATTTTAAATAAGTAGTTTGAACAAGCAGCATTTTTTTCAACTAACCGGACCAGTCTGTCCGGTTAGCACCAGTCTTTGTCCGGTCAGCACGTCGTGTTACTTTACGAGCGGAGGCCCGGAGGAGGAGGAGGAGGAACCGGCGGGGTTCGTCGACCGGGTTCGTGTCTGGGGAAGAGTGGTTCCAGAAATTAGGTTCAAATTACAGAATTCAAAAAATAAAGCGAACGAGTTCGTAACGAGGCCAGAATACGGTGAAATCCGAAAACGCGGTCAAAATCAGATGAGGGCTTTTCTTTTTCTACATGGCTCTTATAAATCGTCGCTTAGGTTTAGGGAAGAAATATGAGGAGGAGGGGGAGGGTGGCCGGGTCGGCCGATTGGCTGGCCACCCAGTGCCTATAGGATCGCCTAGACTGTTACCAGCTACATGTCCAAAAGCCAGGGTCTGTCATGGTATGAGGTTGTGTCAGTGCCCTTGGCAGAGGCAACTTGCACTTCTGTGATGACATCATTAATGCTGAGGAGTACATAGAGATTTTGGAGCACAATAAGCTGCCTTCTTTTCCAGGGACGTCTATGCGTATTTCAACAAGACAATGGAAAACCACAATCTGCACACATTACAAAGTACTGGCTGGGGAGGAAGTGGATACAGGTGCTTGACTGGCCTGCCTGCAGTCCCAGTCCCAAAAAATGGGAATGCTTATTTGGAAAAAAAAAAAGCAACAACAAATTAAATCCTTAACAAATTAAATAATGTCTGTTGTATTGTCTGCAATGACATACAAGTCAAAGTAAATTTAGAAATCACTTTCCTTTTTAATTTGCGTTGTCCCTACTGCCCCAACATTTTCTAGTTTGAGGTTGTACATATACTGTATTTTGTTTTTTAGTTTCTTTAGATGTTGGGGTGAAACGTGAGCTGTGGCAGACACACACTGTCCTGGAGAAACAGAGTGTTCTGCTTCATCTGTCTGCTCTGTCTCTCACGCTCTCCACATTTGTACTGCAGTACACCTTCATTACCTTCTTGTCCTCAGCTTGCCTTTTCCTCCCATGGGATACCTTATAGGTCCTCTGTCTCTCTCTGTTTTATCTCTGTCCACTGCCAATCTTTTCCCCTATTTCTTCCCTAACTCAACACAGGTCTGTAGCCAGCCTGGTGAAAGGGGTGGTTAGTTTTTACTTAAAATGTGGACCTTTTTTGCTGTTATTTGCCACATTTTCTATTTAATTATGAGATTTTAATACCAAATTTAGGTGACATTTAAGAAATAGTTTTAGCTGGATCATCATCAATCATTCACCACTTATTATATTGTGATGAACTGTAATGGTACAGTAATTATCCAGACTATATTGATTAGCAAAAAAACGACCCATCTTTGTGACGTTGTGTGTCTGTGTGAGTGTCGCTCTAAAGCCTTCAGCCTGTCTGTCCATCAGAGCTGTTTGTCACTCGAGCGGTCTGTGAAATCTCCTGTCAGCAGTGCTCATGGAGGTCCAGATTTATGTTCACACACACAATATTTCACACACGCTGTGACACTGCAGATATGTCACACTGGCCTCCCTCCTGACAGCAAAATGCTACAGGCACTGAGAAACTAGGAAATTAGTTACTAGGAATTAGAAACTAGGAAATCACAATTGATGTATATATATATATATATATATATATATATATATATATATATATATATATATATATATATATATATATATATATATATATATATATATATATATATATGAGCAATATCACACGAGTAGCAGTGCGATATTGCTGTATATCGCCATTGGTGGGAGGCGTGCGTTGCCTTAGTGCCCCACCAGTGCCGATATACAGCCATATCGCACTGCTACAAGTGTGATATTGCGTTTATAAAACAGTTTGACGGCATTATTGTATATATAAAAACAAAATCAAACATGGAGAGTCTCAAAAACCCTTTTGTATGAGGAACTACTTTCTTCCGCCTTGGATTCAAATCATAAGCTGACAGTTAAACAGCTGAGCAAGCATCTTTTAAACTTTACATCTGTCGTGTCTGCTTTTTGCTATTAGTAATACACAAAGGGTAAAGAGGCTTTACAGGTGTTGATATTACTTAAATATATCACGGCTATTAGCCAATCAGATTCAAGAACCAGACAGAACTGTTGTATAAATATATATGGAAATTTTTAAATATATAAGGGAATTTTCACAGAATGTCTGATAATATTTTTTTTTTCTGGTGAAAATCTTATTTGTTTTATTTCGGCTAGAATAAAAGTAGTTATTAATATTTAAAAAAAACATTTTTGGGAAAAAATTATTAGCCCCCTTAAGCTATTTTTTTTTCGATAATCTACAGAACAAACAATAACTATACAATATAAGTTTATAAAAAAAATAAGTTATACAATAACTTGCCGAATTACCATGACCTGCCTAGTTAACCTTATTAACCTAGTTAAGCCTTTAAATGTCACTTTAAGCTGTATAGAAGTGTCTTGAAAAATATCAAGTAAAATATTATTTACTGTCATCATGTCAAAGATAAAATAAATCAGTTATTAGAAATAAGTTTTTAAAACTATTATGTTTAGAAATGTGCTGAAACAATCTTCCCTCCATTAAACAGAAACTGGTGAAAAAAAAAAAAACAGGGGCGCTAACAATTCTGACTTCAACTGTGTGTGTGTATATATATATATATATATATATATATATATATATATATATATATATATATATATATATATATATATATATATATATATATATGTATATATATATATATATATATATTTATATATGTATATATATATATATATATATATTTATATATATATATTTATATATATATATATATATATATATATATATATATATATATATATATATATTTATTTTTTTATTTATTTTTTTTTTCATTTGAAATTTTATGCATGCTTAATGTGAATTATTTATATTATTTATTAAGTATAGCTGATTAACCATGTGGATGGATAGTAACAGAAGGCCTCTACTGGCCCATATCTATCAGTTGATAACCACTGATAATGCCCATTCAATCGAGTGATACTAAGTAATGATACTTGTCATTACTAAGACAACACAATTTGTCATAAATCTGTCATAAACATGACTGTCATTAAGCCATTATAAAGATGTCATGATTATAAAGGTTTCATGACAGTCTTATGAACACCCCTTCAAGTGAAGTAGCATGTTTTTATTCTTCACTAAGGGATGAAATGAATTTTGAAATATTTGAGCAATGAGATATTGTTAGCAAACACCCCAACATCATCCATACTTCTAAGTCTGATTATTAGATACATATTTAAATATATGCTTGCATGCGTTCCTCTCAAACATGGCAGCGGTGGGGAAAACAACTAAGAAAGCATCTAATTATATGAATGTCTGTACAAGCTCTGCAATTCAGCACTCCATTCACATAAAGGCACGTTGGTGCAATCATTTTCATTGCTTGAAGGCACAATATGAAAGACTCATTCATTAAAGTATTCAAAAACTGCTGGAACAGTGTTATGCATTTTGTTGAATTATGTACTTTATATTATGCCAAATGCTCCAAAAGAATGTTCAAATCCGGAGAAATGAGTGCAATAAGTAATGTTGCTCTTTAATATGGTAAATATATAGAGCAGCATTATAAAAGAACCATCAAATCTATTTAGTACGATAAAACACATAGCGTTGAAATCACAATTATTACTGAATTATAAACCCCCTTTTTTTAAATAGTTCCCAAATTATGTTTAACAGAGCAGGGAAATTTTCACAGTATGTCTGATAATATAATAAATCTCAATCCAATAGAGCACCTTTGGGATGTTGTGGAACGGGAGATTCGCATCATGGATGTGCCGCCGACAAATCCGCAGCAACTGCGTGATGCTTTCATGTCAATATAGACCCAAATCTCTAAGGATTATTTCCAGTTCCTTGCTGAATCTATACCACATAGGATTAAGGCAGTTCTGAAAGCAAAAGGGGCTCCAACCCGGTACTACTGGTAAGGTGTACCTAATAAAGTGGCCAGTGAGTGGATATTTAAATTGTATTATGGTTAAAACAATAACGGTACATCAAAATGTTGCTGTTTTTCCCTTTAAGTTTGATCAAATAAATGATGTATTAGTATAAGTATTGAAATCCAAGCATAGCTTTTGTCTCTTTCTCTAAAGGGGAATGCACACTCTTCTCTAGCATAAAACTTCTGCTAATAGAATTACCTTTGTTTCCGCGGCCTCCTTTTATCGTCCTGGACAGACCTCTGTAAAAGACCCAGTGTGCGAAAAAAAATCATTAAAGCCAAAGCCCAGATAATCTCTAGATAAAGTGAGTGTCATTGTGGGATGTTGACTCACATGAATAAGTGTGTAGTATGTGGAGTCCTCCGGCGTGTTCAGGGTCTTGGGTTGTTGTGCGCGGCGAGGTGTTCGAGACTGCTTTGTGTCAGCTGTGGGTTTAAAACAGAAAATCAGTATTTAAATAATACCAAGTGATTTTTCACCCATTTGAACCCATTCTAGGTATTATTTATGCCTAGTCCATAGATCTCCTGTGGGAAAAGGAGAATACATTAAATAATTCCCTGGAGGGAATCCCGACTGCTACATAGAAGAATAAGAAACATCCAGCTGACCTTTCACCCCTTTGTTCTTATCTGAAAAAAAGTGTGGTGTGGTTTAACCCCTAAGGACTCACTATTTGTAATTATCCACTCGAAATCAATCAGACATGTCATACCAGTCAAAAAATGTTCCTAAGTATTGTATGAGAAGGCACAATCTCCATACACTCATTCACACGGCCAATTTAGTTCATCCAATTCACCTACAGCGCTCGTCTTTGGACTGTAGGGAAAACTGGAGCACCCGGAGAAAACATTTCCCTATCAAACATCTTATATTTTCTTAGAGATCTTCAGCAAAAGGCACAAAAAAATGACCTTTGGTTTGTTTGAATAGTATCTGCCAACTCGAGCACTGTGTATCCTGTAGAAAAGTCCTGGTGTAAAGAAAATTAATCAATGTCCACCAGGACCAGCGGGCACAGGCTGAAGAGTTTGTCATATTTATTGAATGTGTCTCTAGAAAGGTCATCAGCAATTCTTGATTGCTCTGAGGTATAAAGCCAATTTGCGGCTCTTATATTAATGCCTGCTGTAATTGCTGGGGCACTTTTGCATGCAATGCGATTAGCATTTAAGGACCTTTCATGTACAAGGAAATGTGACGGGCATTCAAAGGGCAATCTCATGTGGAAACAATAATAATTACACAATAATAATTGTTTCCACACAGAAAGATTGGGGTTTTGATAGTTTATTATGACTGCAGGGCTTACAAAGACATTTCACACTGACGATAAACCATCAATAAACAGATGTGAAAGATGACCACAAGATTTACCAAGCTAATTTAATCAAAGAGACTGACACTATATGACAGAAGAGAACACCACATCTGTCTCGCGACCGTAATGACAGAATAACCAGCTTTAATTTAGACACAAGGTACATGGAGTAATGCATGAATTATCCTCCCAAAAGTCCTTTGACATATCGCAAAAGAAAATCAAATGAATGGTAAATCTGCACCGCTGGGGGAATTAGCTGACGACACATCTTTCTGAGTCCCATTTGCCTGTTGAGGCACAAGACATCCAGCTTTTGATATGATCAGACACTGTTAGAGAAAGAAAACTTCTCATGCTGATACAATCGACAGCAAGCAAGTATATGGATGGAGTAATTAAGATAGAGCGTTCTTATGTCTACTTTAATCTCCACTGGAAGCGGCTTAGGTCCCGTGATGTGCTTTGAAATGTGCATTTGTGTTGGATGTGTGACGTAATTATTTGAACTGAAACATGAAGACAGCATGGGAGATCGATTAGCCCCTCTTCCTATATATTTGATTTTATCACTGTTCTGCCAGTGATAGAGGGTAAGCTCAAGTGTATATTGCAATAGCGTCCTGAAGTGGACATGTCAATAAAATATTATTGATTGAATATGGATGTTTATATACAGTTTGGTCCATAAATATTTGGACATTGACACAATTCTAACATTTTTGGCTCTATACACCAACACAATGGATTTAAAATGAAACAAACTGCTTTACTGCAGGCTGTCAGCTTTAATTTGAGGCTTTAATTAATTTTAGCTTTAATTTGAGATTATTTTTTTATTCAAATCAGGTGAACGCTGAATGAATAATGACAGTTTGCATATGTGCCTCCCACTTGTTAAGGAACCCAAAGTAATTGGACAGAATAATAATCATAAATAGAACTTTCACTTTTTAATACTTGGTTGCAAATCCTTTGCAGTCAATTACTGCCTGAGATCTGAAACGTATAGATATTACTAGACACTGGGTTTTATTCCTGGTGGTGCTCTGCCAGGCCTCTACAGCAACTGTCTTTAGTTCCTGCTTGTTTTTCTGGCATTTTCCCTTCAGTTTTGTCTTCAGCAAATTAAAAGCAGGCTCAATCGGATTCAGATCAGGTGATTGACTTGGCCATTGCATAGGATTCCACTTCTTTCCCTTCAAAAACTCTTTGGTCATTTGTCCCATTTTTGACAGTATCCCATTATAAATTGTGGAAGTAACCAATAGATGAAGGCTTTAAGAAGAATAACAAACATAATTACCAATAAAATAATTAAAAATATTTTAATTGACAAATTCTGACTAAGGAAATGAGCTGGCCAGTTTGTTATTTGTCTATAGGCTACAGTTTTCATTTTAAAACAAGTTTTAACAGATTTCCGATTTTTATTTTTCATTTATTTTTTTTATGATGAATAATAATAAATAAATATTTAAAAATAAGTATTTTTTCATATTTCTAAAATTCTAGTAATGACTTACAGTTTAAATAAACATTTGTAAATAAATGTAAATTTTTTGGAAACAAAAAAATAGTATGATAAGCAGTTTGACAAAAACATAGGAAGTTTTTTTGTTGCATCAAAAATGTGTTAATGATTTCCATCCGGCACGCTAATCCATCACAAATTAGTGCTTAAAATGTCACTAAAATGCAGTAATTAAACCTTAAATCTCTGCAAAAAAAGTATTTTTTTTTGTTGAGAAAAAAGAACCTGTTTTAGGAGGACATGTTCGGTGAGAATGAACCCTAGGACTAACATACTTATGTTAACTTGTAAAAACATTTTGATTTCAAGAGGACTTTGAATAGAGTATGGTTAAAATGACTGAGATATGGCTGTTTACCTGGTGGCTGGTAGTAGCCCATGTAGCCATTCATGGGTTGTCCTTTCACAAACATGCCATTTTTGCTGGGGTTAAGCTGATGGGCGAGGATGATTTCATTTAACTTCTTCTGAAGGGAAAGGTAGTCTTCAGAGGCCTTGGATACCTAGACAGGTTACAAAGAAGTACAGCAGTCATCAAATGAAAGCACTGTGAGAAAAAGCATGTGACTTGCTCCAAATGATGTCACTTCCTTTGGTGGGAAACTCTGCAAGGCATTGAAGCATGTTATTATGATTTGTAAAAAGAGTTTAGGATACACTAATGGTAGATTAATTATTTGTGTGTGTATATATATATATATATATATATATATATATATATATATATATATATATATATATATATATATATATATATATATATATATATATATATATATATATATATATATATATAATTTAGCTTTAGAATTGCCATGTAGTATCTGGTACCTTGACAGTACCTTAAGCTAAAGAACAAAATGGTAGAAATAGTCAACTCTGTTTTGATTTAAAACGTTTAACTATAATTAAACAACAATTAGTAACAGAATCAAATGTCCTCGGTTATATTTAAACATTTAGCATTATTTTATATTCATAATGTATTCAGTTTTCCTGTAAATTGTGCATTTATTTAGTAACACTTTTTTTGATAGGCCATTTGAGTATTAGTAGACTGTCTGCTTAATATCTGTTGATACTGCTCCTTCAACAGACATTTAACTGACTATAAGATGTTTGATCAGGGTTGGAGCTGAACTTTACAGGAAGGTAGATCTCCAGGAACTAGGTTGAGCACCTCTGGTTAAAATCAATGGCCTATACAGATATCAAGTTATAAAATCTTGTTCATTTTTTATTGGCTGTTTTTTAATATTGACTACAGTTACTGTAGTTATTTAGTGAAGAGCAGCAAATGAATCTCTCTTTTGTTTTGTTTGATAACAGAGGTGTCACTGTAAGAATGCACAGATCTACAAGCTATTGAAAGCATTTGATTACTTTAGTGGCCTAATTGCTCATGCTCATTTAAGAGACGAATAGTTGTGTTAAAAAATAAAAAATGCAGGACGGACATGTTTAAATATTATTAACTTAAATAATAGTCTTAAAGTGTCAACTTTCACTCCTCTTTAAATGGTGTGTACAGAAGCTGATCTGAAAACACTATGAAGCGCGTCCGTCAGTCAGCACCGATACCTGTACATGCATTGACTGATTTAAAAACTGCATAAGAAGGGCAACAATCATTTTTTATATTAATTTCAATGTGCAAGGCAAAATAAAGCAAAAGCACAATTCTCTTCAACAGCTCTTGCAATTATTTCAGATTTGAGATCAGCCAAGTGTTGATGGTACTTTCACTTTTCATAGAAAGATTAATAATACAAGAGAAAATACTTAAACGGGATGAGAGCGGGGTAGAATAGTAAAATACGGGAGAATCCCAGTAAAAGCGGGAGGTTTGACAGATATGTCTTCAACTAAATTGCAAAGTTTGAAGATAAAGTTTGATGTTCCCTTAAAGGGATAGTTTTTACAAATGATTATTTGTAAATATTTAAATCTTTGTCTCTATTCACTCATCCTCAAGTGGTTCCAAACCTTTATGAGTTTCTTTATTGATTTGAATACTAAAAAATATTGAAGAAAGTTAAAAACCTGTAATCATTGACTTCCAAAGTAGGAAAAAGGAAATATTATGGACGTCAATGATTACAGGTTTTAAGCTTCTTCAAAATATCTTACTCTGTGTCTAACAAAAGAAAAATTTGGTTTGGAATGAGTAAAAAATGTGTAAATGATGACAGAATGTTCAGCTCTTGGTGAATTATCTCTGGGTGAAGTGCCTGAAAGCTTCAAATAATTAAAGTTTTAAAGGATGAACTAAGCTAACACCTACAAATAGGTTGCTAGCACAGTTTAGCACGATTAAACACACTGCTAACATGTTTTACTTTGTTAAAATTATCATTGAGATGACTGTTATCATGCTTTGGCCTGCTGTTAAAACTTTTCTAACATGCTTTTAAATATTTCCAGTAAGTAGCTGCCATATTAACGGTAGCATATTGCTAACAGGCTGTTTTAAGCAATTCCAAAGAATCAACACCTGTTTGAAGAGTGACTCCACTTCCTCATCTTGTTTTTGAGATGTAGCTTTCAGGTTCTTTCGGTCTTTATAGCCTCTAAAATTGCTCTGGATTTTAATGGCTGCCTGCTCCTCATCGTATTGTCCTTCCTCCTCTTCTTCCCTCCGTTCCAGCTGAACATCTGTAATGTCTAGAACGTCATTGTTCTCCTGCTCCTCCACATCTCCAGTGCTTTGCCCTCCTCCTGTTGCCTCTTCTTTCTCAGCTCTCAGTCTCTTTCTCTCCCGGTGTCCTCTGAAATTGCTTTGTAAAACAGTTGCAGCGTGTTCCTCATCTCCCCCTGATGGACTAGAGTCTAGCTCTTGATCATGTTCAAGTTCTAAAGGAGGCGGTGGAAGCTCCTCAATGGCAATGTCTGGTTCTGAAGCTCCTGGATCATCCATTTCCTCTTTAGTCTTTTTCTTTGGGATTTTCCCTTCCTCTTGGAGTCTTTTCCTTTCTTTGTGGCCACGGAAGTTGCTCTGAAGGACCACAGCAGCTTTGGCCTCGTCTTCTTCTCCTGGTGGATTTTCTTCAGTAAATTCCATTTCCTCTGAAAACTCCATCAGTTCCTCAGGAGGTGGTGGATCTGGAATAGGAAGCTCCTCCTCATCTGTAGGACTCTTAATCTCCTTCTTTCCTCTAACTGGTATCTTTCCTTCCTCTTGGAGTCTTTTACGTTCCTTATGACCTCTGAAGTTGCTCTGGAGAACAGTGGCTGCCTTGGCTTCCTGCTCAGGGTCTTCATCTCCTCCACCTTCCTCAGCCTCCTTCCCCTCTTCCTCGACATTCTCCTGCGTGTCCTCCTGTGTAGCTTCTGGAACTTCTCCAGAAGTCATTTCTTCAGGGGTGGATGAGGAAGCATCCAGCTCATCTCCGGTCAAAGTCTTATTCCGTTCCTGACGCTCCTTGAATTTCTTCCTTTCTCTGTATCCTCGGTAGTTGCTCTGGAGGACCACAGCTGCCTTTTCATCAGCATCATCCATTTCCACTTCACCTCCTTCCTGTGGTGGTTCCTCTGAAACGGGATCGTCTGCTTCTAAAGAGACCTCCGTCACTCCTTCTGTCTTCTCTGTGTTTTCCTTCTGCATGGCTTCCCTGTGTAGAATACATTCATTTTTACCACCACAGAATTGCTGAATTAGTGATTGTATGAGTATCTAAATAGTCAATTTTATCGATTAGCTGTCTAAGTTTGGTAATTTCCAAACATCTAGTCCAGGGGTGCCCAAACTCCTGGAGGTTCTGGAGGGTCAGTGTCCTGCATAGTTTAGCTCTAACTTCCTTCCACACATCTGCCAGGAGGTTTCTCAGATACTTAGAAAGAACTTGATTTGCTGGTTCAGGAGTGTCTAAATGGGGTTGGAACTAAGATTTGCAGGACACCGGCCCTCCATTACTAAGTTTGTGCACTCCTGATCTAGTCAAAAACAGGTTTGCTGGAATTAAAAAACCTTGTGTATTATAGACCATTGGTAGGAAAACACTCTGGACAAATGCTAAGCCTACTGCAATGTTACAGGAATAATTCAGGCCAATTTTACTCAGGTGGTTCCTGTATGAGTTTCTTTCTTCTGTTGAACACAATAGACAATGTTTTGGAGCTGAAAACCTGTAAATATTGACTTCCATAGTAGAAACACGTGCCATAGAATTACAAAGTTACAGGTTTTCAGCTTTCTTCATAATATCTTATTTTGTGTTCAACAAAAGGTAGAATCTCATAAATTTGAAACAAGTAAAGAGTTAGTATATGATGACAGAATATTCTTTTTGGATGAACTATCATTTCAAGGCACAATGGAATATGCATCACCATCACAACTTAAGACAATTTCATGTCTCCAATCCAAATACCCTATAAATCTTCTAATTTTGGTAAAAAAAGCAGCTAAAATTGAGCTTAAAGAAAGATCACAACAACACTAAGAGAACCAAGTACAAGCACAAGTACTTCTTGGCTCAACTAGGGTTCAAAACATTGACCTTCATGACCCTTAAACAGTTAAATTTGTGAGCATACTGGCGTCATCTTAAATCATTCCACAGCTTTCATAGGGTGTATTAAGGTACTAAGATGTAATAGTTGTCATTTTGAAAATAAAAAAGGCTTTTGATTGGTCACCATTTATTTGTTGTTAGAGATAGTTCACCCAAAAGGAAAGTTCTGTATCATTTATTTACCCTTCACTTGTTCCAAACTGGGTTTCTTTGTTCTGTTTAAGACAAAACAAGATATATTAAATTATGTTTGAAAAACGCAGACATTGACTTCCATGGTATTCTTTTGTTTCATTTTTATTTTGCACCACCTGCAAGAAACACTCTTTCCCCTATATATTCACCAGACACTGTATAAACATTCCAATACAAGGACTTAAAATTGGAAATAAAATTGAATAGATCTGTTTCTTTTGATTATCTTGTTTGGTGTTTAACGGAAGAAAGAAAAGTTCAGAACTACTGATAGATTCATTTTTGGATAAACTATCCCTTTAAATAGCTAAAGACTCAAGAGTGGCCATTTTCAGGACACTGCCTGAAATATCAAATACACAGCAACCCAAATAGCTTTTTGAAAGAGAATAAGATTAAATTAAAACAATAGTATTTATAAGATAACCTACAAGCAAGAAAACTAAATCAGCTTGAATAAGAATGATTCTCACTTTTTCCTCTGGAAACTCTTCCTCTCTTTTTGTCCCCTGTAATGGGCCTGGATCTTTGCAGCAGCTTTGTTCTTCTCATCTAGTAGCTCCTTGTAATTCTGCCTTGCCAAATATCCTCTGCACCCTGTGTAAAGAGAAAGGGTTTAAGTACATTATTTACCATGAAAAATCATTTATTACAACACTGTTATAGTTGTTTGACTTACAAGCTTGAAGTTGGGTGAAAACTATTTCAGACTTTGCTTTACTTCTGTCATCAGCTATACTTTTCCGAGCCTTGTGTCCTCTGTATGCTATAAGGGAAATTAAATTTTTAAGAATCAAAGTATTATCCCCTTAACTGTGGTTCTCTCTTTTTTAAACACAGACATGAAAATTACATGTTTAACTTCAATGATTTCCAATCTTCAATGCTTTGGTGCATGGATTTAAGCTGTCTAACTTCTCTAACTAACAGTCTAAAGACACTAGTCAGATTGCAGCTAAAAGTTCAAAAAGTCAAATAAAACAAAAGTTATGTGGGTTTAAGTTTATATGAAAATAATAAAACAATAAATGTATATTTTATTACATTAGACAAAATATGGATTTTATAAAACCTGTTTTAGCCCAAATTTGACAAAAATCTAAGCTAAATATTGGAAGAAATTATATTTCAGATTTGAAGTCTCAAATCAAATGACCTTTTGATTTCATCTTGTTTAGCCGCAGTACCAGACATTACCACTAGTTGTCATTCAGTTTCCATTGGTTGCCATTTGAGGGCGTCCTCCTAATTCTGTGTATGTTTTGAAATATATGAAGCAATTTTTTTTTGTAAAATTTTTACAATATTTGAAATGTAGACATCGAATTCTAAAGTAGTATAGGCAGTTTGGTGGGTTTTGATTTAAATTTAGCCTCTAAAAACAAATTACATCTGGATTGCTGTAGCAAAGTAATACTTTACAACATATCCTTGTTACAAATTAATAAATTACTTTTGCTCTATAACATCTATATAAAAAAAGTTAATCAGAAATGGAAACTAGAATCAAAAACAGTACAACAGTAAAATATGTATTTAGAAAACGTAGATCTTTCCAATGATACATAGTTTGTCACTATTAGATTAGGATTTAATTGCAGTATGGAAGAGTAAACCTAAGCCTTCCGTTATCTGTGGCAGTTAAGGGAATATCAGACAAACATAACATTACCTGATTGTAACACCACAGCGCTTTGTTCTCTCTTTTCCTTCAGCAAACAGTATCGCTTGAATGCCATCCAGCCCCGTACATATGCCTGAACTAGAACAATCCGGTCAGTGGTCTGCCTGACCATCAGATTCAGCTGCTCCACATGATAATACTTCAGAAAGACCTGAACACATAACCGTCATAGTTACAAGCTTTGTTGAGCATCAGCTAGAGTTATTAATGTCATTGATTTACAAACCTTTGTCTTGCCCAAAATCCAGTTCTCCAGTTTGGCCTTCTCTAAAATAACCGCACACGTCTCAGGACTGATTGCTGGCTCTTCATTAGCTCTAAATGCTAATATGGAGTACCTGAAAAAGCCAGATGGTTGGTAAAAGGCAACAATGAACATAACAAGTCAGCAATTATACACCCAGCATGCAATCCTTCTTCCACTGGTAATATGCTAGTGTGGATAACGCAATTGGTGGTCCATTTTATGCAATTGACCATACGTAAAGAACGTTTTTATACCAGCTGGAAAATGGTGGTTGGAGGCATCTTTAATTTCATGAGGTTTCTTTAAAGGCATTGATAGTGTATTGACCTTATTCTTCACGACGAGCAGGTGCCAATGGAATCTATTTGGCTCTAGACTTCAAGTCTCTCTCACTTCCATTCATTTTTAGATGTTAAAAACAGCTCATTGTGCTGTATGATGTTGCAAACTGATATTTTATTATTAAATTATTACGCTTTTTATGGATTGTCATGAACACACTTGTTTCTAGAGCAAGTAGTTTGACCGTTTTTATCCATTTTTGGTCTTTTCTCCCATATGACACTGAATTAAAAGTTCTAAGACAATTGCAAAAACAAATGCATTTCCTAATCGCAGTATAAGATGAATAGCAGGGGTGCCAAACTCAGTTTCTGGAGAGCCACAGCTCTGCAAAGTATAATTCCAATCCTAATTAAACACACCTAATGAACCTAATAGAGTCCTTCAAGCTTGTTTGAAACCTTCAAGTAAGTGTATCGAAGCAGGGTTTAAACTAAAGTGTGAAAAGTTTGAAACCCCCGGTGTATAGTGATAGTGTTTATAATCAGAATGCTGTCGATTAAACAGACCCATGCATTTAGTTTAGTTTAGTTTACTTTAGAGCCAACTTCATTTAGTTGTTTAACAGTAAAACTAGATGACAAGACACAAGGGGACATCCCTTGACCATTGAGCACTGTCCTGCACATCTTTAGAAAAATACTTTGCTCATATTTCAAAGTCATTGGCATGGCACATTGCGATTTGGTGCAGTGCTCCTCATCCAGTGTGTGACCCACTTAAAAGCTTGTCTCAATCAGGCAGTGTAGATCATTGATTTTGCACAAGGCAGATCTTAAATGAGAAAAGCAGAGCATGGATAACCCCTGAGATATGAAATGAGTCTTTCCAAAGTAATATTACTGACATATATTGAATAATACTGTACTGTAGGAAATCCAAAGAGAAACTATGCAGGAACAAAACACTGTGAACTCAAAAGAGCTTTGGCTACTGATATGCTTGTGATACTTACTGTATAACACATTATAATACCAATAATACCAATGTAACATTATTTTTGAGACAGATAAATAACAATCCTCCAAAAACAGTATTGGTCTTGAAAACTCAAAGTCAAGAACCAATAACCTTGTCAAAATATTCAATGACACTGAATTCAAAGTTTTGACTTTAATCAATATTTTGATGTATATTTTGTATTTGCCAGGCAGCAAGTGATTTGCTTCAGTTCCTTTGAACTGAACACTATAAAAAATGCTAGGTTGTTGTAACATTGTGTCAAATATAGACAAACCTAAACATTTCGTTAAAGGAGAGTGTAAATTCATTGGGTTTGTCCATATTTGATTTAACCTTCCCAAAATTGAAACCCATTATTTTGAACACAGTAGTCCCATGTGGGAAAAGGTGGAAATGTTATCAACTTCATGTTTGGCTTAGTCAAAACCACAGCCAGTTTGTGATTGCATAGACCAGGGGTCAAATGTCAAAAATCAATGTCAAATGTAATCCTGGAGGGCCAGTGTCCTGCAGAGTTTAGCTTAACCCAGGCTCATTCTGAAAACATAATACCGTGGACGTTTATGGAGACTGCAAAGTACATCCCGGGAGGTATGTATTTTTGCAGTTTTTTTTTGGCGAATCTGCGAGAGGCCGCTGTATGCACTTTTTCGCATCTCAAATGTGTTTTGCGAGTGCCGTTTGTGCCCGCTCTTTTCTCGTGTAAACCTACCAGAGGCCGCTGTTGACCGACTGAATGACTGAATGGTTGACTGGGCAACCGGTCAATCAATCGAAACACCCTCCTCCCCTAAACTGGTTGGTCAACTCCTCTCTGCGTCTCAAGTCCGCTGAATTATATGATGGGCCAACTGGACAAACTGGTTGCAGTGGGAAAGCCCCCTCACGGAGGTAAGCGGTCAGACGGTAAGTGCCAAAAGGAATGGCATCATACCGTCCCGTAGCGTTTACTTAAAAAAATGAAATGCATTTGTACCTCTGGCTACATAATTTGCGGTCTCTAGAAACATCTGCGGGACAACTTTTTCAGAATGAGCCTGTGTTGGTTTAGCTCCAACCCTAATCAAACACACCTGAACAAGCTAATCAAGCTCTGAACCCTGAACCCAGGATGGTGTATTGAGGCAAGTTAGAGCTAAATTCTGCAGGGACACCACCCTCCAGGAGGAGATTGGTGATTCCTGACATCCTGAATTAAATTACTCTGGATAAAAATAATGTAAAGCTAAGACTACAGATCCTCATAAGCAATTCTTGTTTTTGAGCATTTTATGTAATCATATTAAACCATTAATCAGTTTTCAGAAGAGTAGAAACACGGGCCTGAAACATGTCTGGTTGGATCTAGCACCAACATGATATTAAAATAGTTTATGTGCTTTAAAAGGGTTTATGCACACTTGATAGATATCATCCGTCTGACCTTTCGATGAAGTTGTTGAAGAGAATGCGATGAGAGTAGCCTTGTCTGCGGATCTTGGCCGTCTCTAGAATACCAGTGTAGCGTAGTTGGATCAGAACCTTTTCCCTGTCAAACTTGTGAGCTTGACGATCATTGTTGGGTTTTATGCATCGAACAAAATGAGGCTGGCCTGCCACCATCTTTGATAGCAGGTCCATTAGAGAATACTGCAAATCAAGATGGAGAACATGAGTGTAACTATGTTGATTATTATCATTTTCAAAAGTCTTCAGAATAATTTATACTTCTGAGTCCACACATTAAATTTAGCGTAGCCTTTACTTATTCGCATATCCTGATGTGGACCCTTTCAAATAAAAGAGGCATGATTGTACCATTTCCATGTTCTATACAGTAGTGGAACATGAATATCCCACTGCTTACTAGCATTTTGGTAGTACTAATGCAGAGCAACATGAACAGCAGAAATATAAAAAATGCTCCCAACAGCATTGGTAACATGTTAGATCAGCATCACAAGGTCTTGATACAGAAGTATAAATCAAGCTTTTATTTTAAGTCAGGGGTGTCTATTCCTGTAACTGGAGATCTAAACCCACTTGTTTTTAATTACCAATTGCTCATTCAGATCCTACTGTCATGACTGTGTACGTCCACCAGAAGCCACTGTAGTTCGCCTGCAACTCCCTGCGAACTACAGTGGTGAAAGAACTACATATCCACACATTCCTTCGCGCACACCCGGTCTTTCATATATACTGATTTGCATTACAGCTGTCTCTGTTTCCCCGTTGATTACCTGGACTATATATTCAGCCATTCCACCTCTGTTTGTCAGTTCGTCGTTCGCCTTTGTTGGTATGTTGTTCCTGATTCCTGTCTAGTTTCCTGTCATAGTTGCCGAGTCCTAGTTCTAGTTTAATCTGTTTTAGTTCCTTGCTTGTTTGTTTGTTTTGGTACTTTGTTACTTTGATTTTTGGATTTTTGTCACTGCACAATAGTCATTAAAATCTGCACTTGGATCCTACACTTGTTTTTGTTCCTGTTTTCGATCTCCCAAACGTGACACCTACTTGGCTGGTTTAGTTGTGTTTGATCACAGTTGGAGCTAAACTCTGGAGAAAAATTGATCTCTAGAAACAGGGCTGAGCACCTCTGTTTTAAGTTAGGTTGATGTCTTCACGTTTGTGATCTCATTGTGTTCCTCCAATTAAACAGAGTCATTCTCCTGAACATCAACTGCTTTCTCTCAAGAAAATTTGCATTTACTGACAAAACATTTGCACACTCTTGAAAATGATTGAGGTTAAACTACTGTGTTTTTTCTCAAACTATTTGTATTACCTCAGAAGTCTCTTGAGTTTGGAGTTTGCATTTGCATTGTGCTTTAAGTTATTGTGTTGCACCAAGTAACTCACAAAAACCTTAGAATTGTCTTGAAACATTGTTGTATGGTAGCGGAAAGCTCAAATGTGCTAAAAAAGGTAGTTCAACAATTGTTACGCATTATTGCAACAATAATAGTGTCATGATCACCAACACTCTAGCCTGTCCAGATCGCTGGAGAACTACAATATCAAACTTTAAAGAACTACAATTCACAGAAGTCACACACACCAGTTCCTGATTCCCCTGATTACACAAACACAGCTGGATGCTCATGATGGTCTGATAACCAGGCCTATAAATACATCTCACTCACACACACACTCACACACACTTTGCTGAGTCCTGTATGCTGTAAGTGAGGAATTCAAAGCGTTCTCCTTGTTTAGCCTTGCCATGTTTATGACCCTTGCCTTAATAATTGTTTTCTGTTGTCTTGCCGTCTGTTCTGATCACTCGCCTGTACATTGACTATGACAATTCTGTTTAATAAAGCTGCACATGGAACCTCACCTCTGCCGTCCCCGACTCATTAGAGTTAGTAATCAGCTTATAACTACAGCTACAAATGCTGATTTCTTGACATAACATATAAGCGGATGTATCATGCACTTAGTTATTGTATTTTCATACTTTGTTGATGATTATTTTTTCAGTTATTATAAAGTGTTACCGAACACTCTTAAAAAAAAAAAAAAACTACTGACACCCCACAACCCCCACCCCCCAAAAATACATTCATTCACAAAACATTTGCATTGTCATGCAAACTATTGCCTTGCCTTAAGTAATGTTGTGTTCGTTTAAACATTATTTGCATTCTTGTATAAAGTTTTTTTATTTTATTTTTAGGTGTGAAGAGTCTTACTCTGAAGTACGACGCTACAGTTTGAGTCTTCATGTTGGTGGTCTCCCTGGGGTGATGTGTGGTGTCTCCAGTGCTCTCCGTCTGCGCAAACACAACATATTCTGTGAGCATTACAGATGTGAAGGACCGCAAAAAGCAAAATGAGGGTCTTTTTATGTAAAGATAAAATAATATGTGTTTATATTAAACTGATGTATGTTTCCTCGTGGGAAAAAATGTATACAAGAAAGCCAAAGGTCAGGCTAAACACACAATCACCGTTTGTACAGAGTCAACAGGCAAGGCAAGCATTGATTTGTCAATGGGTGGAGTTAATTTCCGAGAGGAAGACTGTAAAAGAAATGCATAAAGATTGTGATAAGACAGTTTGATTTAAAGTCATGAAAAATTAAATATCATAATATTCTTGGAATTAACTGCAGGGTTAATTTGCAAAGACATCAAACAAGCATTGATTAAGATGTAAATTTTCAATTATCAATAGGTCAATTATCACTATACCAAATGTGAACCTGGACAACAAAATCTTCAAGAAAAAAACTATTAAGTTGGATGGGTATATTTTTGGCATTAGCAAAGAAAAAAGAAATTGTTTATCAATTACAGTTGAAGTCAGAATAATTAGCCACCCTGAATTATTAGCATCCCTGTTTTTTTTAACGGAGAGCAGATTTCTCCCACACATTTATAATCATAATAGTTTTAATAACTCATCTGTAACTGATTTATTTTATCTTTGCCATGATGACAATAAATAATATTAGACTAGATATTCTTCAAGACTCTTTTATACAACTTAAAGTGACATTTAAATGCTTAACTAGGCTAATTAGGGTAACTATACAGATTAGGGTAATTAGGCAAGTTATTGTATAACCATGGTTTGTTCAGTAGACTATCAGGAAAAAAAATATAGCTTAAAGGGGCTTTTTGTTATTTTTGTTAATTATTTTGTTCTTAAAATGGCTTTAAAAAAATTAAATACTGCTTTTGTTCTAGCCTAAATAAAACAAATAAGATTTTTTATTTCAGAAGAAAAAATATTATCAGATATATTGTGCAAAATTCATTGCTCTGTTAAACATCATTTGGGAAATATTTAAAAAAGAAAATAAAAATCAAAGGGGGCTAATCATTCTGAATTCAACTGTATATTTATTATCAAGAAAAATAAATAATTTTCCATTTGTGCCACACTATAAACATAAAAAAAAAATAAAATCTAAAGTTATGTATATCAAGAAAACGTACTGCTAACCTTTAGCATTTTTCCAAAAAACAGTATTTTTTATAGTGCAGAATATTAAATGAAGATCATTAATATATTTTGCACATTTCCTACTGTAAATAAATCAAATCCAAATGTTTGATTAGTAATGTGCATTACAGAGAACTTATTTTGGACGATTTAAAGGTGATTTTCTTAATATTTTGATACCAAATATTGCCCTATCCTAACAAAAAATACATTAACAGGATAGTACATTAAAGGTTTACGAAACCCTGGAGAACGTTTTTTGAGATTTTAACAGATTTGTGTGTGTTGAGCATCAGTTAGGACAATGTTAGCACCTGTCAGCTTCAATTGTGGGGAAAACTGGATAATTTTGAGCTTTTGTCAGCTAATTGTAGCTTCTGGGTGTATAATGGTTTTTGGGGCGGGATCAAAATCTCAATATTTAATATTGGTTTCTCAATATTATTCATAGCGGAGTTTTCTTATCCTATGAGTAGAGCCGGCTTCTTAATTATTCATGACTGCACGTGCTTTCCGAAGGCAAGACAGAACTGCCAGTGCCAAGCTGTGAGACACGCTGATGACTGGGTGAGACCGCGTCCACGGACCGACGGCACACAGTATTTAGCTGTTCATAAAGGGTGTTTGTTTCGATGATCCACAAGGTTTGTTGCATGTTTCTCCCTGCGATGTTGTCAGGGCCGATACAGCAAAGCTGTTTGTGTGCAGCAAGCATTTCTGTCGGGAGAGCAGTACGAGAATTGGAGAATGGAGGATGATGTCATTTATCAGGAGTTCGTTCACATTTAGACACATCACCGTGCTGCTGTGTTTCCCTAAATCCTCTAGATTACCAAAAGGGCTAATGGTTGAAATAGACAGGGCAAGAGACCTGCTGCACTGAGTCTACATTTAGACCCAGGGATTGAGGGAAAAGTCCTCATTTATAGTGTTTATATGAACACGATTATCTTTAAAATGATATAAATTGTGGTTATCTGAATATGAAATTGTGAATAACAAATGTAGCAGGGCATTAAGTTACTGTTTATTTCTTTGCATTTTAACTTTGTAAACTATAAAATCATGCATCTCCTCATGGTTTGTGTCTCATTTTGTAAGCCGACTGACAACATTGTTCGCTCCCCTCCTTCTCCTATGCTAACCACACCAACTACTGCCGTTTGCTTGCAGAGCTCCACGCCTATTATGTAGCATCTTTTGAAAAAATTCTCTTTAAGAATCTTTAACATACAATTAATTCAGCTTTCATAGACGCATATACCTCCCAAAAATATTACACTTTTGACTGCACTGTAAAAAACGATATGATCAATAAGTCAGGACATACTAAAATGAGTTAATCATGTACTAACTTAATTTTATAAGTTGAGCAAGCTGTTTTAAGTCTTAACATAATACAATATCAATGTACTCATAAGGTTAATTTGATTCAGCTTAAAATTTTAAGGAAACCAGGATTATTTTACAGTGTGGTTTTGTGGTCCAGGGTCACAAACGTCTTTTTTTTTTAATAAACGTGGTCATGAATGTTTCACCAGGCTATATTATCAAGGTGTTTGGACACCGACCACAAAAGCAGAATCAGTGACACAGGTGCTTTTATTTTACGTGGGCTTGAAATAGATGGAATCTTTCATGTGAAATTTTCTAAAGACGGCATGCTTAAATATGCAAATGAATGATAATGTATGCGGGTCTTCATCAAAGACATCATTTCAATATGTTTAAAACCCTCATTCACTTCAGAGTACAACCTGAATAAGAGCTCTAAGCAGCTCACAGATTCTCTTAATAATTCGCAGAGGAATAATAAGCTTAATGCTGAAAAACATAAAACTTGAAACACAAAGTGGATGTTTTTAAAATCTAACCGCACATAAACACATGAATCTATTTCTCTATTCTAAAGGGACACTCAAATCTAATAGCAATTAAATGAACTAATCAAGCTGTAATTCAGTCTGTCTACGAATGCATTAGCTATTAGGTAGCTGGTAGGGTCACATGAGAAGATACTCTTTCATTGTGTTTTTTTCAGGAAATTTTCAGGAAATGGCATACATTTATGTTTCCATAACTACCGATGTAACATTTATTGCTTTATTACACCACCTGACAAAAGTCTTTTCGCCTATCCAAGTTTTAGGTACAACAAATAATGACTTTGGTATCAGAAGTGGCTAACATGAAAGACAACAGCCCCTATATTACGCTTATTTTACCAAAATAAAATATGATCCTGCCTTGATTTTTAATTATTTTATGGGGACAGTAAGGTCTTTGCTTAGACAAAAGTCCTGTCACTTAACAGAAATAATGAACAGTATAGAATATGAAGTCATGGTGCAGAGGAGAAAGTACGAATATTGTGTATGACTCCCATGAGCTTGGACGACTGCATCCATACATCTCTGCAATGACTCAAATAACTTGTTAATAAAGTCATCTGGAATGACAAAGAAAGCGTCCTTGCAGGACTCCCAGAGCTCATCAAGATTCTTTGGAATCATCTTCAATGCCTCCTCCTACATCCTGCCTGAGACATGCTCAATAAGGTTCATATCTGGTGACTGGGCTGGCAAATCGTGGAGCAGCTTGCCCTTCTTTGCTTTGAAGTATGAGAAGGAGTGCCACTCCGCTGAAAAGTTTGTCCTCTCCTGTGGTTTGCAATGTAATGGGCAGCACAAATGTCTTGATACCTCAGGCTGTTGATGTTGCCATCCACTCTGCAGATCTCTCGCACGCCCCCATACTGAATATAATCCCAAACCAGGATTTTTTTCTTCACCAAACTTGACTCATTTTTGTAAAAATCTTGGTCCCATGCGGGTTCCAAAAGGTGTTCTACAGTATTTGTGATGATAGGGATTCAGTTCAACAGATGATTCATTGGAAAATTGACCTTCTGTCACTTTTCCAAATGATCAATTAGAAGTCATGTTATTATTTGTTGCACTTACAACTGATATCGACGACAAGACTTTCGTCAGGTAGTATGACAAAAAGATTCACAATAAAAAAGAATCTTACTTTAGATGTTTACTTTTTATTAAATGTTAGTTCATTCATTACTTAGTTCATTTAAATGTATTTACTAACATGAACTAATAATGAACAATACCTGTACAGCAATTATTGATAATAATTCAACACTTGTTAATGCATCATTAAAATCCAAAGCTGTGCTTGTGAATATTAATTCACTTTGAGTTATCAAGAATCGTTAACTAAAGCAATCGTATTGTATAGTTTTAATAAGCTTAACATGAAATAAATAAATGGATATTTAAAAAAATAAATTAATAAATAAATGTATAATTAAATAAATGAATAAATAAATAATTAAAATTGCTTTGAATAAAAAATATAATTTGAGTTTACATAAGTGTGTGTATATATATATATTATATAAGTAAAAAGTATTATATAAAGAGTTAGTATTATAAAAGTGTTAGTATATAAAAGTATTATATAAGTAAAAATAATGAAAATCGTTACTGTAAAGGGTGCAAACTAATGAAATTTTAATGACATTTTAGGATAAAAATTAATATTTTTAGGACTGACTATTTAGAATTGAAAATTCTATTGAATGATATTGAAAATTATAGATTTTATATTGATTATAATTTTGTAGACATTATTAATGTTTTTTGGGCAATTTTTGTTATTTTAAATAATAATAATTATTTACACTTTTATTATTTTAATTAATATTCAAATTGATTAATTTTATCACAATACATAATGTAGTTTCTTTTGTTTAATAAGAAAAATAAGCTTATTTTGTCAATATTTTTAATTTAATTATTATTTTAAATATAATAACAACAGTTGAGTAACAAAAATTATAAATAAATAATTATTTAAAAAATAAAATAAATAATTTATAATAATAGGATGATAATAATATTATCAATAATAATAATAATAATAATAATAATAATAAACACTGATGCCTAAGACAGACCCACAGACAATGAGCTCATTTAACAGCACAAACACTACGGGATCATTACCTCACTGAATGATACAGAACTGAACAACAAAAGGCAATCCAACTTTAGACAGAAGTCATTATAGAAACCAAGAGTGGAAATGTCAGTGGAAATGAAGAGAAAGTAAAAGAGATGGAGAGACAAAGTTGAAAAACATTAGTGCAGATGAAAAAGTAAAATCACTGAAGCCCTAATAAAGACAAAGCCTTAACCATAAGTATATGAACACATGGATTTACAAAAAAACAATCATAACAGAGGTATTTTATATATGGAAATATTAAAAACAAAGTAGTAATGACAGAACAGTACAGCACCACTAAGAGGACATGATAATGAAAACTAAAAATAAATAAATGAGATGGAAGGGAAATTACATATTAATGCTTTGGTTTTCTCTCACAAATCCATTGCAATCCCCATAAGAAATAAGAAATAAGAGTTTCAAAACTATTTTCTTCCCATGATAAATGCTGCCTTTGATCATAAAGCATTTGCATTTCCTCCCAAAAATATTCTATGCCATCCCCGAAAAACTGCATCACTTTATAAAATTACTGTATTATTATTATAGTATAATTACTGTACTATAAAATTTCCTTTTCTGCCACAAAATAATTAAAATCCTCACACCCCCCAAAATAATTAACTAAATCAATAAATTAAATTGGAAAAACTTCTGTTCAACCAAGAAAGATTGTTTAATTAATGTAATTGTCTTGTAAAACTTTTTTTTCTCAATAATTTCTTTCCCTCACCCTAAAGAAAAAAAAAATACAAAGAGTAAACTATGCCTTATTTCCACTGTAGGGTTTCACGATTGCCAGCGATCTAGCCCTTACATCACCACATCGCCAGAGCAACACTTCTGCCACTGAACTGCACTACATTTCCCATCAGGCACCTCACTCACACACCAGTCCCAATTCATCCCCTTATTACTCTCACACGGCTGTAGCTCATGAAGACTGATTACTGGACAATAAATACAGCACACTTACACTCATTCGTTGCAGAGTCTTGTTTTCTGTAACATTAGTATTCTGTTGCCTAGCCTTGCTGTGTTTTCAGATCTTTGTTTTGTTCTATGTTTACTGTATGTTGTTTTGCACCCTGTATCGACCTCTTCACCTGTGACCATTGGTTCATGTTAACAGGTGTATTAACACATTAATATAGGTTTAGTTAAGACTAACAAAGATTAAGTAATGCTTAACAGATGGCTTTGTTATTAATTCATGTTAACTAATTTATGAACTTAGTTATCTTATTGTAAAGTGGGTCAAACTAATGTACAATTCACACTATTAACAAACCATTAACTAAGAGCTCGATGAACTAATAATTAGTGTTTAGGTGTTGAATGGGATAAGAAATGTAAAATACCCTGTAAAAAATTGCTGTAAAATTTACAGAATTACTAGCAATTTTGGTTGCTAGTAATACTGTACAATTTACAAGTGTGCAGTAAATTAGCAATTACAATTGTGCTGTAGTTAAATTCTGCCAGTAATACTGAAAAAATTGCCAGTAATACAGTAAAAATTGCCAGTAATACTGTAAAATTTATAAGCGGACTGTAAGTAATTGCTGCAAAATTGACAGTATTACTATAACTAAAAAAACTACAGCAAAATTCTAATTGTTTATTTACAACGCACTTCTAAATTTCACAGTATTACTGTCAACCAAAATTAATAATACTGTATTATTGTAATAACAGTAATACTGTAAATTTTACAGCAAGTATTAACGGTGTAGGATCATACATTACAAGTACTAATAAGCAGTTAATGGGAGATAATCCAGTATATATTGTGTGAATTGTTACTTAAACGAAAGTGTTATTAATATTTTAGTATCCTTTCCACCATGTGCTTGTACCAAACAATACTGTACTGTACTGAATTGTACCACTCAGTAAAAAACGAGGCATTGAGGATATAATATTTTTCCCTCCATTGATTTTTATTCATCTTCTTTTTTATCATTACCATGTCCCTTTAGCAGCTATGTTGAACACAGAGAAGTAGAAGGTAAAATGGTGTACCTTGGCAAAGCGCTGTGATTGTTGTGTGCCCATCCGAGCAGAGCCCACAGCTTTGCCCTTAGTGTGCGCCAAATTTCCTGTACAAAAGAAAAGAAAAAGAGTTCAGTGGAAAAATCTGCTTTCCATACAAATCACTGATAATTCATTAGAAAAGTCACGTGTTCTTCTGTGATAATCTGCCTTTTATCACAAGGTCAACCATTTCAAGGGCACTCAGATATATGGTCTTAAAAGGTTAGTGATGTGACATAAATAAGCTTCACAATGGTCAAGTAGCCAACAAAAGACTTCTGAATGAAGCCCATAGGCCGGAAATCCCAGCGGACCTCATGGAAACAATCCCTGGTGCACCTCAGTGGATGTAATTGAGTGTGTCAGTCAGACGACCTCCATTCATCACATCAGATCACAAGGGAGCGAGCACATTTTCTCGTGCTGCGTACATTCATTCAGACCAATAGATCAAAGTCTCAGCTCAACGTTTCAGACAGGATGGTGTTCGCACTGTCATTTCCATTCTGTGTGACTGTAGTGTGACCTATAATGCAGCGTCATCTAATAGAGCGTGACTGAACTGTTCGTTTGACTGCTTTCATGCCATTTTGAACACAATTTCAAATCTGTCAGAGGCATCTGCGTTAAGCCCAGTGTTGAATGTAATTAGTTACAAAGTAACTAGTTAGTGTAATAAATTACTTATCAGCTGAAAAAGTAAAGGGATTACTTTTCTATCCGCAGATGCTTTAAAAAGTCTTACAGTGAATCCATAGTATAAAAATAAGGACCTAATTTGTCTTAAAATGTTTAAAGGGTTTTAAAAATTCTATCAAATTGATTTTGTTTGCTTTGTGATTTTGTTGAAATCTACTTCATTGATGTATTTGTCAGAACGAAAATAGGCAAAACCCTATGAAATACCAGCCTGATCTCACAGGGAAACGTAAGTATTTTACGTTTTGACAGTTTAGTGGCTCATTCGTACGAGTTTAGTCTTACAAAAATTTACGATTTTAAAAAGGAGGCGGGGCACCCAACCCCACCCCTAACCCCACCTGTCATTGGGTGATGAGCAAATCGTAGTAAATGGTACGAATTAGATTGTATGAATTCATACGAATTGGCGACTGAATCAAAAAGTTATGAATTGCCGTGAGACAACTTGTGGGAATTTTGTTTATGCAGTTTGTAAGGATTTCACGAATCTCAGAAGGCACACAACATCATAAAACATTAATATTAAGTTAGATTTAGGTCCTCGCATCAGGAGACCAAAATTCAATATTTAGTCAGCGTCTAAGGACAATGTTTCTTTGACATCCAACAACGATATTTGGTTGATTTTAGGTTGTGTTGAAACTGACCAAAATCCGACGTCGAATCAACATCTTAAACCAATGTCACATTGTCATCAAATACTAACATTTATTTGTCAGGTAAGGCAGCCAAAATCCAATCCAACGTCTGACAGATGACGTGATAACAATCACACAATGTCAAGCTGTAACATTATTAGATATTGATATTTGGTTGATTTTAGGTTGGACGCTGGACACTGATGTCGGTCTGACGTTGGGTTCTGATGTCAACTCGATTTCTAAAAAAAACTGCAAAGTCCCACAACATTGAGGTACAAAGCCAATCTGACGTCATGTTGATGTCCTGTGCCTGCTGGGATAGCTTATGGCAGCTACGTCAACCCGTACACAAACAAATGAAGAAGGAACATAGGATTTAGACTTACACAAGTCTAAGTTTACACCGTGGTTAAGACCTGTTTGTGACAATGGTGTTCATGGTAATTGGTTGTGCTGGCTGCTTTTTTTTTAAACAAAATTGGTACCAAAATATTGGTCATAAATTGAACTCTGTACAGTTTTATAAAGATCTTAAAAAGTCTTAGAAACCTGAAGATACATTGTACTTGCTTAAATACGGTGCGTAAAATCAACTGTTCTATATGAATAAATTAAGAGAAGCAGAGCTATGTCTATTTTGCAGAATAATTATATTTTTCAACTAAACAACATGTACAGTATTATTTACTATTGCATATGTTAAAGAAAAACATTGATGAATTAGTTCATAACAATTCAGAGACGTAGAGTAATTGTATTGTGTGTGTGTGTGTGTGTATATATATATATATATATATATATATATATATATATATATATATATATATATATATATATATATATTGTATACATTCAGTATAAATATTTTTGTTATTCAGACTTTTTTCATAATTTTTAATTAAAGGTTTGACTGACAACTGCATGAGCTTAAGAAACAATAAAATATGTTTTTATCAAAATATGGTGTGCATGAAATGTGGTGTTATTCATTTTTAAACATTTTGATACACATTTTTTTTTTTTAATTAAAATGTGAATGGTCGGCATGTTGGCTTAATGGTTAGCACTGTCGCCTTACAGCAAGTAGGTCGCTGCTTCGAGTCCCGTGTGCCAGTAGGCATTTCTTTGTGGAGTTTGCATGTTCTCCCCGTGTTGGCGTGGGCTTCCTCTGGGTGCTCCGGTTTGCCCTGCTATTGGATTAACTAAATTAGCCGTAGTGTACGGTTGTGAATGTGAGAGTGTATGGGTGTTTCCCAGTACTGGATTGTGGCTGGAAGAAACATATACCGGAAAAGTTGGCGGTTCATTCCACTGTGGTGACCCCTGATGAATAAGAGACTAAGCCAAAAGAAAATGAATGAATGAATCATCCTGCAGGACTCCGCTTTTCACATTTAAAGTCAACAAAACACCATGTACTCAAAGTCACAATATGTCCCCAGTCACTTTTTTTTTGTTTTTGGCAGCACAATGAAACAACGAGTCCTAGAACGAGGCAATTACACAATGATTGGACTGAGTGACACATCATTAGAGGTCACTGTTTAGAAAATCTATCTCACGTAGAGAGAGCAAATGAAACGCACACACACACACACACACACACACACATAGCTATAAGAGCACGTCTGGACAAACGTGTGGATTTATTGGTTCCTTAGCAACAAAAAAAATATGGTAACACTTTCCATTATTTAGTACAGTTTTATTGCCTGCCTGTTGTTAAGACATTAACTGTTTATAAACACTTATAAAGTGTGGTATTATTGTACATGCCTAATCTCTAAAAGGGGTGCTTCATTTTTTCTTAAAAAGTGGAACTTTTTGCAGTTATTTTCCTCATTTTCTATTTAACCATGCATTTTATTGACATTTTAAGCACAATTTTCTTTTTTGCTTTAGCTTGTCGAATGGTCATCATAACCACAATTTTTGACGTACCAAAAACATTTCACTTTAGAATAAAAAAATGTGAAAAAAAAAAAACGATTTATACTTATTATTTTTTAAAATACAAATTTAACACATCATATTTAATTAGAAAAATAAGGAATCGGATAAAGTTTTGAATTTAAAACGTCTTAGTCTATTGTCATTTATTAGACAAATAACAAACTGGTCAGCACATTCAGATTTCCTCAGTCAGAATTTGGCCATTTGAATAATAAAAAAATTAAACACAATAATGTAGAGCTTAGGCGACACAATGACAAGCAAAAAGGTCACTAGTTCAAGTCCCGGCTGGGTCAGTTGGCATTTCTGTGTGGAGTTTGCATGTTCACGTGGGTTTTCTCCGGGTGCTCCGGTTTCACCCACAGTCCAAAGACATAGTTGGCATAGGTGAAGGAATAAACTAAATTTTATGTGTGTGAATGAGTGTCTATGGGTGTTTCCCAGTGCTGGGTTGCGGCTGGAAGGGAATCCTCTGTGTAATACATATGCTGGATAAGTTGGTGGTTCATTCAACTGTGATGACCCCTTATAAATAAAGAGACAAAGCCGAAGGAAAATTAATAAATGAACGAATGAATGAATGAATGAATGAATGAATGAATGAACGAACGAATGAATGAATGAACGGAGAGCTTGCCATCTTTTCTAGCCTCTATTGTAAAATAGTAGACCTAAATATGAAAATTTAATTAAGGTATTAAAATGAACCATAATATGCTTCAAAACTAACTTTTGGTGCTTCACACCTTTTTACTGGTCATTTTTTCTTTCAAGGATAAGGTCCAAGATTTAGAATAAAAGATCAAATGTTTTCTTTATTTAACAACAATACAGTCAGTCAGTAGATGACTTCACTCACATCAGATTTCCATCTTAAAGCTTTCTTCGATGGGTTATAATCACTATCTATGATGGCATATCAGTTTATGGGACAAATCCTGGACCTTTGTCAGTAAAGGGTGGGTCTTTCGAACCACCCAACCCCCTGTGGCTATGGGCCTGAAACCTACTACCTTTCTAACTGTTACTAAGCAGCTAATAAGACGTTTATTCAGCTAAAAGTCTTAGTTAATGTTTTTAATAGTGTAAATGAAACCAAATTAAATAAAGTGTGAAACGTTTGTAAAAAAAATGACAGAAACTGAAGCAAGTAAAGAGCAGATAAACCAAATGCTCTAAAAGTTGCTACTGAGTTCAAAAGTCAAACCTGTTTTAGTGAGCGGATGCGTAACCAGTTTACGGGTCAGTTCATTCTCTGATGACCTCAGCAGAAGAACTATATCAGCAGGCAAAGCGTCTCTGTTCTTAGCCAGGAAGCCGCCGGCATTATAGATTACCTAACCAAATGAAATACAAGAAAGGTTTACTGTACATCCAACAGTCTAATATCGGCACAGATGAATGAAGCTTAGCAAGCACAAACCCATTTCTGATTCAGTTCAACTACAAATTTGATTATATCATGTATTATAATAAAAACAGTTGTGTGGCAACAGTCTGAAGAATACATTTTTTTTATAATCACAATTGGTAAAAACAGTCTGCAGAAACACTTTGATTGACATTCTCCCTTTGTACGTGTCAACAGAGGGGGGAAGCCCTGCCCTTAGTGACAATTTTTCCCTCATTAGCATAGGATGTTAGTCTTGTTTTTGAATCTGCCACTATGCTGACACATTTGACGCTGACACTATGCTGAATGCTCATGCATTTGTAGCTCCGCCTTTTTTTTTGAAAAGAAGGGGCGTGAAGCATAATCTAATTTGAATTTAAAGGGACAGTCATGGAAATGGCACTAGCTTTGTTGCTATTATGGCTAACATGGATTTTATTGAGGGAATAGCTGTGCTTTACATGCTTTAGGAAGGCTGATAAACAGCATAGATTTGTTCAGACCTGTGTCTGAGTCCACTAAATCATTTCAGAGGTGCACCCAGCTCTGTGAGTTCATAAACTCCTTCAGAAACTGTACCTGGATGATGGAAGCTTTCAAGGGTGCTTCAGACTGAGCCAAGCCCAGTTTAATGAGCTGTTTTCCGGTGTCGGCAAGAGGATTTCCCCTTAGGACATCAACAACAGACACTACATCCTAATCACGCCCCTTTTCAAGAGCAAATTCCTGATTGGTTAACGCAGCGCAAATGTCCGCTAAAGTTCAGATTTTCTAACTCAAGCGAATCACACATTATATCATGTCAAACATACAAAATGTTCAATTCTGGCTGTGTCATTCGCACGAATGACGCCGCAGGACGTCTATTCGCATCTTTGCAATGCCTTAACATGTAAATCATTCACGCTTCATGCTTCATCCATGTCTGGTGTAAATGCACCATAAAAAGGGGCAGATTCAAAAACATTATTCGTGGGATCTTTTGAGCTGAAACTTTACAAACTAACTCTAGAGACATCAGAGACTTATTTTACATCTTCTAGAAAGGGGCATACCTTTAAATCAAGAAACCCTTTTTTAACAAGTAAGTTTTCAGAAGTTAAAAGAAGCTCAATAATCTGCCCGTGGGGTGAGTAAAATAACATATTTCTTCCAAACTGTTTTAAATAGCTGTTTACTTATTTTAATGTGTGTTTGTCCATTTAAACAGACAACTGAAATCCAAAGAAATCTGTTTCACACCTTCTCACTTCATTTGCTTTTCATATGCTATATATATTAGATCAGGGGTGCCCAAATTTGGTCCTGGAGGGCCGTTGTCCTGCCAAGTTTAGTTCCAACCCCAATAAGACCCACCCGGGCTAGCTAATCAAGCTACTTACTAGGCTTTCAAGAAACATCCGTAGAGGTGTGTTGAGGCAAGTTGGAGCTAAATCTGCAAGACACTGGACTGAGTTTGGGCACCCTTGTATTAAATAGATATAAATAAATAAATAAATAAATAAATACATAAATAAATAAATAAATAAATAAATAAAAATAATCAAATGACAGTAATGCTGACACCAAATATACAGGCATAAACCCTTTGTTTCTTCTTTTATGGGTCCAAGAAGTCACACACAAACTGCATGAATTTGGACATAAGGGCAAATAAAAAATAAAGACAGTTTTTAGTTTTGATTCAACTACACCGTTAATTCGCTCATCTCTGTTTTTATAGTACACATAAATATTAATAAAATAAGATTCCTCTACCTTGCCTGCATAGTGATGGATTCCAAAGCCCAGGTCAACCCTCTTTGGTCTCCAGAAGTTTTTGGACTTTAAGTTATCCTCAAATTTCTCTGTTTGCACAAAATACAGGTTCATTACAAACAGTTTGATAAGTTTACCAATTAATTGATCCCATTAATGATTTGTTCATTTGCTCATTCATTTATTAACCCAGACATTAATTCATGCGCACACTCGCTTGCTCATATACTACATATAACACACAATCCACATTAAAGGGATAGTTCGCGCAAACATTTACCATTTACTCAAGTGTTTCTAAACATTTATGAATTTCTTTCTTTTGTTCAACACAAAACAAGATACATTAAATAATTTTGTGGTTAAAAAAATTTATATAGTAGGAAAAATACTATAGAAGTCAATGACTATTCCCCCCAACATTCTTCAGTATACCTTCCTTTGTGTTCAACAGAAGAAAGAAACTCAAACAGGTTTGTAACAAGTGGATGATGTGTGCATAATGTCAGAATTTTCCTTTTTGGCTGACAGATCCCTTTAATGAAGTCATCCATTCATGATATCACGACACATACATGAATGAATTCATCTCTTCATTTCATTCACTAGAAAGCAATACGCTAGTTCATGGGAAACCACCTAGCCGTCTAGTCTTGGCATGTTCAATAATTAATTTGTCAGTCAAAGAGACCATTGAGGGTGTCCTCAGGAGAAAGCACATGAAAACTAAGTATGCCAGTAAATGTTTGATGACGTCTGTATGTGTGTTAGAGAAAGAAAGTGAGGAGGAATAGGAGTGTAAGTGTCCGTGGTCATAAGACACCCACTGAACACAGCTAAATCTGCTATCTCTGTGATGGATCGTGTAGAGGAACTTGCCGACGAGGGTCTGGTCAGTTGCCTGAGGAAAGCGACTCTCCTCGTCCAGCAGCGATAACATGCCCATGGGCTTCTGAAGGAACAGGTCCAGCAGTGGCCGGTTGTCTTCATACTCAATTACTCGAGCATCTACATCTTCGTTCAAATACTCATCCTGCACACAAACCAAGAGATAAATGCTGAAATTGTTGTAAACTCTATTTATTAAATAAATGAATGATCTGCAGAGCTTGGTTTGAGATGTACTAAAGTGATACTACACTCTTCAAAAATATAAACGCTTTTCTTTGATTTGGTTTTTTTTTTGGAGGGGGGTCGGGGGGTGGGGGGGGGGTTGCTTGGGGGAGGGGGTATGGGGTGTGGTTGGTAGGGTGTAACTGATGTGACCACCATTTGCCTGTACACACGCATTGAGTTATCAGATTGTGCTCTGTGCAATGTTGCTGGATATTGGCTGGAACTGGAACAAGCTGTCGTATAGATTTTATATCTTCAGCTCATGAAAAATGTGAGCAAAAACAGGTGTTGCATTTATATATTTGTTGAGTACAGATAAACAACAAACTGTAGATTCCAAATTGTTTAAGATATAGACTACATTTACAGCTATTGAAATGATTTCTACAGATTTGTAATAGGTTAATGCCCTCTTTTTATACAGTCTAAAGGTTCAGGGACTGTCTCTGGGCAGTACCTTTTCAAAAGGTACTTATTTGTACCTGAAGGGAACATCAAGTACCTCAAAGGTACTTTTTTAGATACATTTGGGTACTAATATGCACTTTTTAGGTACCACTGTGGACTCTTTGGGTACAAATATGTATCCTTTAAAAAGGTACTGCCCCAGTGACAGCTCCTGTACCTTAATTTCCGAGAGTGTATGGTTACACCCCATTTACACAGGGCATTGACGTTAACAACTGATGGAGGGTGAGTGAAGTCAGCCAATCGCATCCAGCTTGAACTGATGCCTCATTTAAGACATAGTCCCTCAGGACTATGAGTCCCAGTATGTATATACAGTAGTGTTAAATATATAGACCCTAACACTAATGCAAGCCAAGCATGATAATAAGACTTTACACCATTTTTAAGTACTGTTATTCTCAGGTGTTGCACAAATGTGATTGGCTAGTGTCTGCACTAGTTTATTTGCATAAAGCAATCTGACTGGCTGACCAACTTCTGCCACAAACAACAAACCCAATGTGACTTGATGGACTCACAATCAAAGTCTCTTTAAGGCAAGTCATTTCATTAGGCGGCCATCATTGAAATGCCTCTCAAGCATGCAAGTGCAGCTTCTTGAACATCAAAATATCCGAAACATTTTAGCTAAACTTACAATTAAATGGCACAATTGGAATCACCAATGAAATCTGACACAATATGTCACTTAAAACTTATTTCTAAATTTTCAAAAACAAACAAAATACTTCTTTTTTTCACATTCCAAGCAAATGAAAAGTGTTAACACTGATTACTGTTAGAATTGCAAAATATTATAATAATTAATATAACAAGAACTTGTTTGAAAGAGAGACCATTTGGTTGACAAATCTCAATCAAATGGTCACTTTCTGTCTAACTGGTCAGTTCTTGGCTAAAATAACCAGAAAGTGAACAAGACTGCATGCTGACAGTCAAAATCCTGGTCATGCGATACAAATTCCACATAAAATGTCAGTTGAAAACACTTTATTTGCAGACAATGCTTTCATATTTTGAAATGTCTTGCTTGATTACACCATGTCTCTGAATATAATGCTTTCTATGACCTTTATGCTTGATGCTGTGGTTGTTTTGCACCTGAATTTCTCTTAAGGGGAAAGCATTTGTTTATCTATCTGCAAATATTTCTAAGCTCCTAACAACCCTGCTGAACTCTGCTGGCTTACGCCTGGAGCTTCACGACCTCCTATAATCTGAGCCACACTACAGACAAATCCTGCTGCGACACGATGACACTCAGCACATACAGTAGAGCGAAAGTCTTGTCTTTCTTGTATCTAGACTGACATGTTGGTAAATTACAAGACACATGGGCCTAAATTATTCACTGATGAAACGCATCAACACAGATACAAAAGCTTGTCCAAGAAATCGAATCTGTGGTGTAGGTTGGAGCTTTTAGCCGTGGGTAAAGTCATCCAGGGAACAATGGTGTTTTTGGGGACTGTAAGACTGCTGCTGACATACAAGCCTCAGGGATGCAAAAACAACAGCGATTCAAAGCAACATGGTGCATAAATGTAATAGGAAAGCTGTAGAGTGTAATCTTTAGGCTACAAAGTCTTAACTACTCAAAGTAAAATTAAAAATACGGAGAAAATACAACGGAATATTGGTTATAAATGGATTACATTTGTTTTTCATTTCATTATTTTACTGACCGTTAAGCACATCTGCTCATATTTCTGTCAAATTAGCTATTAAAAACTACTGTCAGTTAAGCATATATGCCCCATTGTATTAAGTCAGAACAAGCGCAAACCCAATTATATAAGAGGATATGGCTGCAAAACACAAACATAAACACAAATAATTTTAATTATAGAGTATTGTAGTTGATTTTCTATATATTGTTGTAAAAAGGAACTTATTTTTTTGTATTTTTATCTCTTTTTCTTCTCGTTAAATATTTGTATTTGTGGTGACGCAGTGGCGCAGTAGGTAGTGCTGTCGCCTCACAGCAAGAAGGTTGCTGGTTCGAGCTGGATACTCATCTCAAACCCTAACCCTAACCCTAGGCTAAATTGTCCGTAGTGTGTGTGTGTGAATGAGAGTGTGTGGATGTTTCCCAGAGATGGGTTGCAGCTGGAAGGGCATTCGCTGCGTAAAAACGTGCTGGATAAGTTGGCGGTTCATTCCGATTTAGCGACTCCGGAGTAATAAAGGGACCAAGCCGAAAAGAAAATGAATGAATTTGTATTTGTATTGCTTAAAGGTGATATATTAACTGAACTTCTACTGTTGAGCGTGATTTGTTTTGCAAACTAATGAATATTTGCAGAAGTAGATGAAGCTGATTGTCTAAAATTAACTTGAGCTCTGCAGCAAAACTTCCTGTGAGCACAGAATAATTTAAAGTCTTTTGCTTTTAATGTTGTGCAGAGAATTCATAGAAAAAGAGGACGTATGTATGGGTGCGGCCAATGGAGGACTGGAGAATGGTTGACAAGTGACGAATTCCACTTGATACATTATTAAGCTACAGAGTTCTTATCAGGTGTAGAAAATATGATCATATCACCCCAATTTTATCCTCCTTACACTGGTTGCCTGTTAAGTTTCGTATTGATTTTAAAATCTTGCTTCTTGCCAGCTTTAAATAATATAGCTCCTGTTTAACCAACCTTCTGTCTCACAGCAATCCAACCCACTCTTTAAGGTCTCAAAACTCAGGACTTCAGGTACTACCTAGAATAGCAAAGTCAAATAAAGGAGGTCGAGCGTTCTCATTTATGGCTCCTAAACTCTAATAATGTCCGAGGCTCAGATACACTCTCGCAATTCAAAACTAGATTAAAGACCAATCTTTTTAGTAAAGCATACACTCAATGCATCACATAGCGGTATGATGCATGAATGTATAAACGTTTATATACACTATGAACAGCAGCTACGCTAATTATTCTCTTTATTCTCTATTTCCACTTGGGGATACTCCTCCCGAGGCCCCCAGAGACTATGCAGCGCCACTGATGTGATCCAAGAGCAGCGACGAGATGATCCCAAGGTTTCCATAATCCTGGACCAGGCCGTATCCTGAGCAGCTACTGTGGTGGTCATAGAGGAGTGGAGAGTATGTGACTGATTCCTGTGATGCTCCAGGGACAGTCGAGTCTTCGCAGACGTCCAGCGTTCTCCAGCCTTCAGCGCCTAGACTGCAGCTCTGCACAAGACGTTTGGCCATAGGAGAAATGGTCGTGCCCATCTGAGCCTGGTTTCTCTCAAGGATTTTAATTCTTCACTTTCGCCATTTAGTGAAGATTTTTCCTCGCCGCTGTCGCCACTGGCTTGCATAGTTCGGGATCTGTAGAGCTGTGCATCGATGGATTTGCTCCTCAGTGTTTGGACTCTCAGTGGTGATTATTAAACCAAACTGAACTGAGCTAAACTGAACTGAACTTAAACACTGAAAACTGGACTGACACTTTCAATTTACTATGATCTTCTATGTGAAGCTGCTTTGACACAATTTACATTGTAAAAGCGCTATACAAAAAAAGCAATTGAATTGAATTGAATTGAAAAATAAATGCCTTCAAATTGAGCACTGCACGCTCTACCAAGATTGTAATAACAACAAAAATTACATTTAAATAATAATCCAAGGGCAGTTTCATTTGGCGAACCACCATGCCATGTAGTTCAGGTCAAAAACCATGTGATCTGTGCAACGCGACGTCAATCAAAAACCACAAGGCAGAGCATTAAAGTCAGTTGATTAGTCGACTAGTCCTTAGTGCAACCTCTAGTGTATATTATATGTCGTCCACGTCCCTTAGGTATAAAAATAACATTAACTTTAGACCTTGTGGGAACATTTTTACTCTCCATAAGGAGAACAGGCTCTAAAGTGTAAAAAATTACATTTGGAAATCAAAAAAAAAAAAAAAGCAGGGTTATGTTTATTGGTTTTGTTTTAGAATGTACAGTTGGTACAGTCCTAAAATCCACATGTTCTTGTGTATGTGTACTTGTTTATGTGGTTTATGAGGACACAATTATTGTAATGACATGAGTATGACCTAATGGTCACACTATTTAATGTACAATTCACGCCATTTAATTAGACTTTTAGATCAATGAACTGGTAAGTTTACTACTAATTAGCTGCTTGATAATAGTTAGTAAGCAGCTAATTAGTAGTTTATTGAGTTCAATTAGTAGTAAATTGAGCTGTTGGGTAGGATTAGGGATGTCAAATAAGATCACACTTTATAAGTGCTAATAAACAGTTTATATCTAAATAATAAGCTGGTAATAAGCTGATAGTAATTGTTGTGAATTGTTACTTAAACTAAAGTGTTACCAAAAATAATAATAAATCATACTTAACAATCTTTTGACATTTAAAAAATGGTAGGGTTTAAGGGTCAGGATAGGGTAAGGCCATCTAATAAGCATTTTTAATAGTATAAAAAACAATACACAGACGGAGAGTCCTCTTAAGTCATTTATGAAAGTGTGTGTGTTTAAGAGAGTGAAAGAGACAGAGAGAGTTACCTATATAGCATGCATTTTCTCTCTGCCTACAGAAACCCAAGCAAAGTCAGTAGCTCTAGACGTAACCCTTGTTTCAGATGATTTATGAAGGCACTAATGTGGGTTAGTCTCAAACGTTTAAAGGCACAAATCACTTTCCCCCTCAAGGCTACAGTCGGGCCAGTCAGTCTGGGGAATTGCCACGCTTGTCTGGGTAAAAGAAAAACTGAATATTCTACTCCCTTCCCCCATCCCTCTCTCTCTTATTTCTCTCAATTTAGATGGAAATAAGGTTATACTGAGGATACAAAAGCAAACTGCAGTATTCAGGATGACTTGATTGGAAGTACAGTACAGTACCTGTTCCCAGGCGAAGATGTGCTGGTTGAAGTAGAACTGGATCTGCTCATTGGCGATGTTGATGCAGAGCTGTTCGAAAGAGTTCCTCTTAAAGTTTTCAAAGCCGAAGATGTCCAGGATGCCGATGTTCAGACCCTTGTCGTCCTCCCTTCAGAGAAATTCAAGAATGGAGTGAGGACAAATGATATACTGCTGGTCAAAAAATTTGTCTGCTTACCCATAGGCTGTGTTTATTTGATTACAAATAAAGTAAAACTGTAATATTGCCCAATATCTTTACAATTTAAAAGAACTGTTTTCTATTTAATTTATTTTACAAATTTATTTATTTATTTATTTAATGGCAAAACTAAAAATTGGCCTAAAAGGATGCATAAAAACATGCTATCCAAATATTAATATCAAAATTACTAACAATAACGATAATAACACAAATAATAATAATAATAAGAAGAAGAAAAAGAAGAAGAAGAATATGAGTACAAATAATAATAATATTAATAATAATAATAATAATAATAATAATGCATCCAGAAAATGAATAATTAATAATAATAATAAATAATAATATTAATATTGCATCCTGAAAATTAATAATAATAATAATAATAATAATGATAATAATAATAATAATGTATCTTGAAAATTAATAATCATAATAATAATAATAATAAAGCATCTTGAAAATTAATAATCGTAATAATAATAATAATAATAATAATAATAATAATAATAATAATAGAGCATCCTGAAAATTAATAATAATAATAATAATAATAATAATTCAAATTGTAAGTAAATATTTCTATTTTAATAAATACTAGTCTTTCAAGTGTATTTATTATTATTATTATTATTATTATTATTATTATTATTATTATTATTATTATCATTATTATTATTTATTAAACAGCAAAATAAAAAAAAACATCAATTACCAATAGCCCCAGCAAATAAGAATGATTTCTGAAGGGCCATATGACAAGGGGGTAATTTTGCTTGAAATTCAGTATTTCACAACATAACACTTTTCTAAAAATGTATTAATAAAATGCAAACAAAACAAAAACATTTATCAAAACGGAATATTTAAAACAGATTTTTACCTGTAGAATTATTTACGCATCGATGTAATCTATGGAACTATACATTTCCAGTAGTTAGGAGATCTAATTGTATCTAATATTGTATTGATTTTAAATGGCCTCAATCTCGTAAGATTTTGATGCTCGAGTTTATACTAACGTGCAAATCACTTGAACGCTCTTTCTCTCACCCTGATTGGTTGTCTGGTTTGAGCAGAGAGTTGATGCGGTTGACAATCCAGCTGAACAGGCGTCCATATAGGGCTTTACCCATGGCGTCCCGCACCTCTGTGGCCTTCTCCACTGTGTTTGACCTGACGATGGTTTCACCCCGAGTGACCACACAATGAGATGTCAGAGCCTCCTGTAGCTCATCTGCACGGATACACAGCAGCGATGCAGCTACATAAGCAAACACACACAAACATAAGATAAGCGGGTGCTGCATACATCCATATTAATTAATCTATTTAAAAAGTGCAGTCTTGTTTCAAGCCAAATTATTATGAAATGCAGTATGTACAAACCCAACATCTTGGTTAACTTTTTATATTAATTAATCAAAAATGAATTCAATGTGCATGTTTGACCCAAATTTGTGTTGAAACCAATGATGGGTGTTATAGAATGTAAGTTACTGTAAAAGGGAAGGGATTACATTATAAGTACTGTAATAAAATATCCTTGCCTAAAATACTGAGGAGAAATTAAATAGTTCTGAACAAATCAGATCAGAAAATTGCAAAAATGTTTTAATGTTTTACAGACTTATTCATAAAATATTTATATTATTATTTGTGGAAAAACATGCTTATTTTGTTATTTTATTTAAGTAAATTTCTTTTAACATTAAAAAACTATATATGAATAATATTTTGTTTTTGGACCGCTATTATATGTTGACACAAACATTTTGCTATTTATAATTTTTCTATTGCCTAATGATCTAATAAAATCTTAGCATTTAATACTATTTCGAATTTGCAGTGTTTAATTTGGTTAAAATTATAAGTTTCTTTACTCATTTTTGTCACTTAAATTATTATTATTATTTTTTTTATAATTATTATTGATGTTGTTGTTATTATTATTATTGATTTATTTACTTATATTTTATTAATTATTATTAATTATTACTATTAATAATATTATTGATATTATTATTATTATTATTATTATTAGTAGTAGTAGTACTAATATTAATAATAATAATAATTATTATTATTATTGTTGCTGTTATTATTTTATATTACCAAAATAATTATTAACATATTTATTATTATTATTATTATTATTATTATTATTATTATTATTATTATTAACTATTATTATTATTATTAGTATTATTGTCATTACAATTACTATTATTATTAGTAGTATTAATAATATTAATAATAATTATTATTAATGTTGCTGTTATTATATTATATTATTACAATAATAATTATTAACATAATTATTTATTATTATTATTATTATCTATTTATTTTTATTATTATTATTAGTAGTAGTAGTAGTAGTAGTAGTAGTAGTATATAGTTTTATTTTATTATAGTTTTTAAATGACCAAAAACATGGTAAAACTTGTCTGCTGGTCTACAGGTTTAGGTTGAATAAGCTGGTCTTGATAAGCTTGTGAAAAGTGCCCTAAAGCCCTTTCTAAATCTATTAAGTCAGCTAAGAGCAACAAACCACCTTAGGCTCATTTATGGAGATTTTGTTTTTTCAAAAGCGATGCAAATAAGGATTTACCCAAGGTTTCTTGCTGCCCTTCAGAATTACATAAACACACAACGTCCAGGACTGATTATATAACTGTGCTCTGGCTCGGATCAAGGGGTTGTGTTGTACCGAGTGAAAGGTCAGCGTGGTAATCAGAAATATGTGCTAGTTCTTACCACTCTCTAGTACTACCATGTTGGAAATGTTGCTTTTGTCCGTTTGATGTTCTGAAGCCACTGACGTGAACTCGACGTCTCCTGTATTCAGGATCCCAGCTAAGATGCCGTAAACACTCCCGAGCTCCTAATAAATAAAGACACACATTATAATGGATAAATAAATTGTAATGTCCCCCTATAATACTATATTACATTTCCATACTTTTATTTTGGAAAATCTACTACAAAAAATATCCATTGCAGCATTTTTCTTCTTTTCTCAAAGTGTATTAAATGGTTTGTTGAAGATTTTGAGAGCCCATACTCTGCTCTGATTGGTCAGATCTTTCCCAGTTTCTTAATTTGATGAACTATTTATTACACATTTTTGTCGAGGTGTTTGTGTGCAGTAGTGGACGAGGTTACCCGAAGTGGAAAATCGTACATGATAATTACTCAAGGAAAAAGTGTGAGGCTAAGGCTGCATCCGAAATCGTATACTTACATTCTATATATTATGGTAAAAACAGTATGCGAGCCAAGTAGTGTATACGAATTCATAGAATATGAAATACAGTATGCAAGAAGTACAAGGATGACCTACTTCCTGCGAGATTCTGAAGTGCGCATCCGATGCACAATATGCTATCCCATGATGCACAATGAGAGAATTCATGAACGGAAGTGAAGCTACTCCTCGTTGCGCATTATTGAGTGTAATAATACGTGTCATTTTTTGAGAGGTCGTTGCGTGTTGCGACGTGTAGTAACATTTTTTGAGAGATGCGCATCAGCAATGGCCATGGTGAGGAGTATGCAACCATGTGAAGGCTGCGCCAGAGCATACGCATGCTTGACGTGTAGTTACTTTTTTTGAGCGCACATTGCGCATTGCGACGTGTAGTTGCATTAAGAGGTGTGCTTCAGTGTTGGAGGCGGCCATTACGACAGGTATGCGACCACACAAAGGCTGCGCCAGAAGAACAGTTCCAGAAAGCATGTAAGACCAAAAGAAAAGCCAAAAAATAAAACAAGTAAATAACAGAGTGAGAATGAGGTAAAACCTGAAAATGTGGTAAACCTCAGGCGAGGGATTTTCTTTTTCTGGATTACTTTTGAAGACAGTGTCAGTTGGGTTTAGGCAAGTGGGTGGGTGCTGGTCAATCTGTGATTTTGAAAACACTATCAGTTGGGTTTATGGAAGGAGGAGGATGGGTCTGTCAATCGCTCAGTCTGTCAGTCAGTCATTCAGTCAGTTAAGAAATAATAGTTTTGACTTTGATCTTCGAAACCTCACACACCATCTACATTAACAAACAACTGCAATAATCACAAAATGAAAGGTAAAGGTCAAAAGAAGCATAGTAGGAATACTTTAAAATCCATCTACCATAGATTTAAGCATCCTGGCCCTGAGGAATAAAACTGCAAATGTAGAATGGTAGCTAATATCTAGTGGCACATTTCCACGTCTGCCTATTCGATTATGTCGATTCCCCAAAGAACACTGTGCTCTGCAATGTCACAGCAGTCATGTCACTCAAAAGCCTGTGATTACTCCAGCCGCTCTCATGAGAAATGAAAAGGTAAACTGACATTCCAGAGACAGAATAAGTGTTCTGAGAAGAGTCGCATTTAATCATTCAGATGTTGGACGGATGGTAGTTAATCTCAACTCAGACTGGACACTTTTTATAAATTTCTTGGTTCTAAAACTAAAGTTTCTTCATCAGGGCTTTGAAAAGTCTTAAGAGTTCTAAAAAGTCCTTACTGACCAGTGTTGGGCAACAATGAGTTACTAGTAATGGGTTACTGTAACAGCACTACTTTTGACAGTAACTAATACTGTAATGCATTACTTTTTCAATATAGTAACTCCGTTATCAATACAATATGATGTGACTGTCCATTACTTGGTAATTTAATTAATACTGGCTGCAATCTACCCCACATCTTCCTGTTTACAGCATCAACATTTTGTGGGATTGTTGGATGCCAACTAAGCACGGTAAAGAAGACGCATCATCTACAAGGCGCCAGATTGGACATAAGTAAACAGAAAGCAGAGAGACCGAATGTGTACAAGGTACAGTACACCAAGTGTGTATGTGAGAGAGACCGAGTGCACATGAGAGAGATCAGGTGTGCACAAGAGAGGCTAAATGTGCTGAAAGAGACAGAGATACTATTAAGGCTACTGTTATTAATTACTACTATGTTTATTATTTTTCCCAGTGATGGGTTGCAGCTGGAAGGGCATCCACGGTGTAAAGCTAATTTACAGGAAACCACAATCACTCTGCCTATTTCTGCTTTCATAGCAAATATTCTTCCTGAATTCTCGTACCGCTATATACATTTCTGGAGCCAAATACATCCCAGGAGTTTTTTTGCAGTTTTTGTTTTTGCGAATCCACCAGAGGCCGCTGTGTACGCGTTTTTAGATTTCAAATTTCTTTCGCAAGTTCCATTCGTGCCTGCTGTTCTTGCGTAAATACACCAGAGACCGCTGTCGACTGACTGTCAACTTACTGGTTAACTGACCGATCGACTGACCCACGCTCCTCCTTCCCCAAACTCAACCAGTAGTGTTTTCAAATGTACCAATTGACCCGCCCACCCACTTCCCTAAACCCAACCAACAGTGTTTTCAAAAGTGTTTATTTTATTTTTTGGCTTCTGTTTTTGTCTTACCTGCTTTGAACTGTTCTTCACTGGACTCTAACCCTGTCATCGTGGTCAACTCATCTCTGCGTCACAAGTCCGCCAATGTCCATGGCGAGCAACTGGACAAACTGGTAACAGCGGGAAAGCAGTCCATATTGAGGTAAGCGGTCAGCTGGTAAGTGCGAAAAGGAATGGCGTCATACCGCCCGGTACATTTTAAAGACGAAATGCAGCCATAAATACTTCTGGCTACATATTTCAGGATCTCCAGAAATGTATATAGGGCTATGCTTTCAGAAAGAGCCTATGTTGGAATTCTTTATGGATTACTATGCTCTGCAAATTTCTACATATTTATTTGTAGCTTCTAACAAATAGATGTAACTCCACGTAGCAACTTCATTGGGATTAAATTTCTCTATTAGGAAAATTAATTGGTGTTATCCTACCAGAACCTAGCTCTATTGTGATAGTTGCATGATCTTGAGATATCTTATTTCACTGATAAGATTGGACGTAGCCTTTCAAACAAAATGGGCACTGGTAATGTATTCCAGCATGCATCATTGATTCTCCTGATGCTAATTGTGGAGACTGATGGCATTAGAGCAGTGGGTCAAAACTTGAACATGACCCTCCGCACAGGCCATCAGCAACGTTCAGAGCACTGGAGCTGAATGGACAGACAGGCTATTCTCACGGTCGCTGCACATCAGCCATCTTCTTGTCTATTATACTTCATTATTTAGTAATGTAAGGGCATTTAGCATATTTCCTAATAGAAACTGCATTGGCATTTTAGTGTAATGGTAGTTTTTTTTGCCATAAAAAAAAACTATATTATGCTGTCTAAAAAATTTTATACAAAAGGTTTATATGCACCCAAGAATAAAGTCAGTGTGACATCCAAATTTACAAAGTGTGTTTAGCTAGCGCACATTGTTTTTTTAGGTGAACAATTAATCCATGCAAGTTAATCCACTGAATTAGTTTTTGTTTGTTTTGTTAATCAATTTCAATCAAAAAGGGATCATTTACATCTGTGTTTCGAGAGGCGGTCCTTCTCTTTTGACTTCAGTTTGACCGCTTCAGCCACACTATTCTTTTTTTTATTCCCAGGTTCTGCAGGCTGATGCATTTTGTGGAATTTTCCTTGCCAACCTTAAGCCAATTGTAATCGTTTGTTTTTTGTTAAATTTGGAATTTCCCCAACCCTTGCAGAGCCTGGGGGATCAGATTGAGTGCTCCTACTTGGCACCACCCTGATCCATTCAGCCACAATATTCTTTACCATGCTCCTCTTACCATTAGTTCACTATATATGAGGGAAGAGTGTGCATGTCAGGTTCACTTTAATTGAAAAAACACTATAATTTCTCCTGTTACATGACTCTCTGGTGTACTTGAATTTGATTAGTTAGTTGCAATACTGAAATTAATAACATAGGCTTATCCGAGTACCAGTGAATACATGGTTCATACCTCCAAATTTGCAATATATGGTTAACATAATTCTATAGTTGTACGCTTGTTTGTCTTTGGCTTTGTGACTGTTTGGTGCCATTTTGTTACTAAATAATATGCAGGTTAGTACATGCTCCATCAGCTCCATCAGCCATTTTCGGTTTTGTCAGATTTGCACTTAATTATAGATTTAACAGTGTGTTATGTTTCACATCAATGTTTTGTGTGTGTGTGTGTGTGTGTGTTTTTTTTTTTCTTTTTTTTTGTTTTGTGGAAAGTAGCCCTGTAATTCGCAGGATAAAGTACATCCAGGTGGTTGTTTTCATTGAATAAAGCCCTTCAGTCTTATACAACAGCCCTTAGCTTCAGATTAGGCTGCTGATAAGCCTGTCGGGGTATATTCTGTGATAACAACTGCCTGGATTTACTTTATTTCTTAAAAAAATACATTTAAAATCACCTCTTCCTCTTACAACAGTTAATGTGATTGGTTTTATAGAGTTGTACTTTCTAAACCTTTGCTCAGATTGGTCAGACAGCATAGACTTTTTCGACTGGTCTTTTGCTTACAGAATAATGAAATGAATAACCATGATAGAAATAAAATAACCAAATAAAATAACCAAAAGAGATTTCCATATTTCACCAAAACAGAAAATTCAGTCATTATTTATTCACACTTTCAATCTTTTGTTGAATACTAAAGAAGAGATTCTAAAGAAAGCCGAAAAATCTGTAACCCTTGTCCTACTGTGGAAGTTGGTGGTTACAGGTTTTTAGTTTTACAGAAGAAAGAAACTTATTAAGATTTGAAACCACTTATGCGAAAGTAAACAGGGAGCAAATTTTCATTTCTGCCTATACTATACGTTTAAAGGCCATGTTCAGAAAGAATAATAAGGGCACTTTAAGAACAAATTAATCTTCAGATGACACTTATTATTGAAAATGTGACTTTCTTATATCAATGTGAAGTATTCCTGTACCTTATTTTTAGACCGTAAGCACTATATTGTGGTTTGTATACCTCTAGGGTGAAGCCGATGACTTTGAAGCACTGCTCCACAGTCTCAAACTGCTCCTTATAGAAGGCATTGCCCACAATGTCAGGCACTAATTTAACGTTCTCATTGTGGAGATACCTGGAATTGAGAAAAACAAAGAGGACAAAATAGACATAAGGATGTCAAAGCAGGACAGAGATAAAAACAGCAGGCTGTTATCAGGTGTTAAAGAACTTACCTTGGAGTTTTGCTGTCTGACAGCTTGTAATGGCCGAGTTTCTTCCTCTCTGCCAGTCCGGCGTAGATATAATAGAAGATGTGGAAGTTACGTTCCCCTCTGAAAAAAAGGTTGGTTTGTTTAAGATTAGAATCTACATTTGTAAAATTGCTGGCGTTAGATGTTTAGTAAACCCCATGATAACATGCAAACTCGCAACACAATCTCACGGCAATTCTTAACTTTTGATTCAGTGGCTAATTCGTATGAATTTGTACGATCTAATTTGTACAACTTAGTACGATTTGCTCATCCTCCAATGACGGTTGGGGTTAGGGGTGGGGTTGGGTGCCACGCCTCCTTTTTAAAATTGTACAATTTCATATGAATTAGCCACTAAACTGACAAAATTTTTCTCGTGAAATCTGGCTGAAACTCCACACAAAAATGCCAACTGACCCAGCCAGGGCTCAAACCAGCAACTGAGGTAACAGAAATACCATCTATATATTTTATAAACTCTTACACACTTACACGGCATGGTGGACGACTCGAGACTTCTCCAGCAGATAATCAGAGATCTGAGCTCCCACTACTGTCCCACCACAGGTGAACTTCATCTCCAGATATTTGCCAAAGCGACTGGAGTTATCATTGATCACAGTGCAGGCATTTCCGAATGCCTCGACCAGACTGTTAACCAGCAAAATCTTCTCCTGGAGGGTCCGATTGTTGGCCTGAAAAGAAAACAAAAAGCATTACATTATTACATGGCTACTCCTTAATAATAATAAGCAGCTAAAAACCATAAAGAGGCATAATATACTGATTTTTTTGCATAAATTATTCATTAAGTGACTTTGGTATTTCTTTCTTATAATTTTGAGATGTAATTTTGCAGTTAACATCTCACAATCTTCTAAAAAAAATACCAGAAGTGTGAATTCTGAGGGGATAAAAATAAATTAGAGATCTAAAATAATCAACCGTGAGAAAAACAAAATCAAAACTATGCAATTCCTACAAATAAAAGTATAAATTATCATTATTTGTTTATTCTACACTATGGTAAAAACATGTATTCATAGATACTAAAAAAGAAATCTAGCATGTAAAACAGTAAGCAAATAAGTCTGCTCTCCAGACCTTTCCAAGGACGGTCAGCTGTTGGACTAGCAGGTGAGCACTCTCTGTTTTCCCAGCGCCGCTTTCTCCACTGATGACAATACACTACACACAGAGATGTACAGTGTTTACACTATGACTGACACACTCCAGCAGCTCACAGAGGAACATGCTCTACCTGATCTGCATTATAGGACACCATGGACTGATACGCAATGTCTGCCACTGCATATATATGTGGGGGGTTTGATGTTCGTTTGGCGCCAACATAACTCTTAGTATGCTGTAAGAAAACAAAAAGTATTAGGCATTGATTAATTTGATAATAAGACTTCCATACCTGTCAACATTGGGATGTGAAAATAAGGGATATGCCCACCATAATAAGGGATTCCCCTGACCCCCTTTAAAAAATCCCAAAATTACTAAAGATGCTCATTTGGAGCTGTTTCGTTGTAAATAAACAGTTAAATGGTCAGTAATGTTTTATTAATATTTACAAATTAAAAAATAAATAGTATACATTAGCAGCAAATACATTAGCAAACAGTTCAACTTATTAAAATGAATAGCTAAAAGAAAAGAAATAGAATCAAGTTATCAAATCCCAATAGTCGTTTCTTCACTGTATAACATACACATTCTGATTAAAGAGCAACGAATGAATGATTTATTTAGTTTTTTTTGTTTGTTTTTTGTTTTCATTTGATTACATTAGATAACAGGTGTCACTTTAAAAATGCACACATCTAACATTATGAAAGCATTGGACTGCTTTCCTAACAGTTTATGCTCATTTAGGACGAAATTACTTGTGTTAAAAAAAAAAAACTCCAAAGACCAACATCTTTAGATATTATTATTATTAATTATGTGTATATCTGTTTAAACACGCACCCAAAACCCTGACTTCTGCTCAGCTTCAAATCACGAGTACAGAATCCGTTTGGGAAACACCGTCTATTTATCACTATGGAGCGCGTCAGCTGAAAGTCATGCACCATTATATGACTGTTTTGAGAATTGCATATGAAGGGGAGACGGCACCTGTATTGAATAGGAAGGGAATCGCGCCGTTTTTATGTTTATTTCAATAGGTTTTCGTGCCAAAACAAAGCGAAAGCACAGAACAGACTCGCATTTAAGAGGGCGGCCCCTGGTGGTTCGGCGGTATGGGTTGCGTATGGGAGGCTCGACTCTTTAATGTTTATTAGCCACCCTTCAGAGAAAGACTGAAAATACCTTTACGAACATTTGTTTTGAACATTTAGAACATTCGTATTTTGGATATAATTACTCAAAACACCAACAGACAACATTTCATAGGCTAATAAATTAGAATTTTAGGGGATTTAAACTGCATTTGAGTTTGGCAAATACTGCTATTGTGATCTCACATCATCTATATCCATAGTAAGCAGTCATTTCAAAGTGTATGAATGACAAGATCACATAAAACAATCCATTTTCTGCACAAAAATATATGTAATAATGCAATAACGCTAAATAAATGCAGAATGACAGCTGAGAAAGAAAACGACTGAAGAGATGTGGCCGTAAAATGAATGTAGTCGACTATGAACTGTTGATGGCATTTATAATACCCCCCCCCCCTACCCCCCCCCCCCCCCATCTCCTCCGCCACTAAACACACTCACCTCAGGTGTGTATAACTCGGTTTTGTGGAATGGATTGACCGCTATAAGGATGTCTCCGACGTAGGTGTAGATCTGCTCCTTTGTGTAACGTCTCTGTAGCTGTTCGGTGATTGTGTTCTAACAGAGAAATAATTACACATCACAGATGGCCATCACTGCGCACCTCAACCAGACTCTCATATATAGACATTGTAAGATGATTCATCATGTAGACGACTGTACATTATGATTACTGCACACTATATACAGTTGAAGTCAGAATTATTAGCCCTCCTGAGTTATTAGCCCCCCTGTATGTTTTTTCCTCAATTTCCGTTTAACTGAGAGAAGATTTTTCAACACATTTCTAAACATAATAGATAACAATAATTGATAACTTATTTGAAATAACTGATTTATTTTATCTTTGCCATGATGACAGCACATTATATTTTACTAGACATTTTTCAAGACACTGGTATTCAGCTTAAAAAGACTTAACAAGGTTAATTAGGTTAACTAGGCAAGTTATAGTAATTAGGCAATCACTGTATGATAACGGTTTGTTCTGTTGACAATCGAAAAAGAAATATTGCTTAATCTTGACTAGAAATGGTTAAAAAAAAGATTTTATTGTAGCTGAAATAAACCAAAGACTTTTTCCAAAAGAAAAAATATTATAGGAAATGCTGTTAAAAATTCCTTGCTCTGTTAAACGTCATTTCAAGAGATCACACTTAGCTGATGATTGATTATAAGCAAGTTTGCCATGCTGACATGAGAAAGCCCTGAGCCCACAAGGTCCTTGAGCCCTGGGCTCCCTCCCATTTGCAGGGTGAGATGGGAGCTTTGAGCTCTGGTAGATCTCGACAACTCCCCCCTTGATAAGAGCTGATGACTAAAATGATCGCTATGAAGAGATATGTTGCTGGATGAGAGTTTGACTGTAGTGCTAAATTTAGATTGATCAATTCACTTGTAGTGCATGTTTTTAAAATGTGGGAGGAAACCGGGAAAAACCCACGCAAGCACGGGAAGAACATGCAAACTACGCACAGAAACAAAGCCAGTCTGTTAACAGACTAGAAATAGTGACGTTCTTGCTGTGAGGCAACAGTGCTAACCACTGGGCCACTGTACCGCCCTATGAAGGGAACGGTAGGGGTTGAAGGGGGGATTCTTCAAATCAAAGATGACTGTAGTGAGAAACCCTGGCTCTTTATAGTGGGTTAGGAATCGCCTGATTGGTGGATCATACATAGCTAATGCAGAACCAGCCGTATTCAATCATACTCAAGTGATCCTTTCGAAATTAGTTTATAAATAAACTTAATTTGGTAAATATTTTTTAAAAAGAAACAAAAATTCAAAGGAGCGCTAATAATTTGGACTTTACCTCCACATTTTGTTGCCCGATAAGGCTAATATGACCATACAGCACAGGTACACACGTCACTAGTCTCCATATGGTGATATCAGTACAAGGACATAAGCATAAAGTACTTTCATTCAGCACTGCTACCATAATGGATGACAAAACACATGTGGTGTCAATGAGACCTCCTGTGCATTGATAGATCACCTTAAATGTGTTTCAATACAAACTCTGTTATTGTTCACTAATCTGTCTATTTATTCACTTGACAGTTAAAATATGAGACTGCTAGGATGAGTTATAGTCACTTGACAGTTTCCCTGAAAAATGCTGCGGGGCGATGGAAGAAGTCGAAAACATTCCAGCTGGAATGAATGGGCTGTCTGACAGAAAGATGGGAAATTTCCTGAAGTCTTGAGACTGCAGGTATGTTCATTCATTCATTTTCTTTTTTGTTTAGTCTCTTTATTAATCTGGGGTCGCCACAGTGGAATGAACCGCCAACTTATCCAGCATATGATTTACACAGCTGATGCTCTTCCAGCTGAAACCCATCACTGGGAAACACACATAAACTCTCATTCACACATACACTAAGGAGAATTTAGCTTACCCAATTCACCTATAGCGCATGTCTTTGGACTGTGAGAGAAACCGGAGTACCTAGAGGAAAACCCACACGAACATGGGAAGAATATACAAACTTCACACAGAAATGCCAATGCTCTACTTAGCAACCTTCTTGCTGTGAGGCGACAGCGCTTCCCACTGCGCCACCACTACAGGTATGTATTGATGATCAGAACCAAATTGTGTGTGTATGTGCTTGCTGTAGCTTTTCTTGTGCCTTACTTCATCTAGAACCTCTAGGGTTGCCAGATCATCAGCGTCGTCACACGTTTGACTTTGAGACTTCATGTAGCTGTTTTTCTTGGTGTGGATACGCTCATGCCTGCAACACAAAGAGTATGGGCTTTGGAAAAAGCAACCGTGAAAGTTAAAAATCACATTACTTTCTCATTCAGATTACCTTGCTGGAGTTATTGATAAAGTCATTAAAGATAATGATGAAATAAAATCAATAATTATGTGAGAAAATTGCTTTCGTTTTGTACAAAGTCATTTGAAAAGCACTGTGTCTAATTTAAATCTTTATGTTTTTCAAGGTTATTATTGTTGTCTCAGAATCTATACAGCATAATTATGAATAAATTCCCTTGATTGTTATAGCACTACGAAAAAAAAAGTTGTGTTTTATATAGTTAACTGTTATTATTATACATGAGTTATTATTTTATACAGTACACGGATCTACTGTTTGTTTGTTTATTTTTTTGGTCCCACTTTATATTAGGTGGTCTTAGTTACTATGAACTTGTATCAAACATAAACACAATGTACTTACTGTGTTCACAATGTATTGGTGGTATGGGTAGGTTTAAGTGTAATGGTTAACAGTGTAATTACAAATAAAGTTACAGACATTAATTACAGATGTAATTGCATGCATGTATTTAATCAATCCTAGTACAATGTAAAAACACAAGAAGTACATTGTAACAAATGATTATTTCAGTGTAAGTACATATTAGTTAAGGCCACCTAAGGTAAAGTGGGACCATATTTTTTATATTGTTCTTCCGGAGTGTTTTTTTTTTTTTTTTTGGAAATTCCAGAGCCAATAAGCAGAAGATTTGAGCACATATGCTAAATTATGCTAATGTACTAGCTGCTAAAATGAGTTTCCTAAAGACATGTCTGGTTAAAACACAAGAACAGACCATTGGGTACACAATGAACAGTTTAGGAAAGCAATAATAGATGCCACAACACAAGACTCAGGAAGCTGCTGCTACTACATCCACAGGAAGTAGACACTACATTCAGTCCACGAGACAGTCACTGTCTGTACCTGGAGTCACTGTCCCTGTCAGATTTTCCGAGAAGGCTTAAACAATAGAAATAAAGTTACAATTTCAAGAGACATCTATAATGTAATGATGGGGGTCTTGCTACTCTCTATCTGGTAAATTGCACGTGGTAGAAATAAAGTGCCGACACAAACTAGTCATGCTGTTTTGTTTTTGTCTAGTCAGACACACTGCATGATTCAGAAAACATTAGGGCTGATATTTGCATCTACCTTGTTTTCTCAATGATGCCCATTTGCTGGTTGAGGTCGATTAGCTCCATCAGCTGCTTCTGCAGCGTCTTCTCTCGGCCCACAATCTGTTTGATGAAGACATGCTGAAGAAGGTCAAGCACATTGGGCCTGAGCTCAAAATCCTTTATCAGACACCTGAAGGGGACACAATCAAAAAATGGGTGGAATTTGTGCTGCGATGTCTGAGATGTCACATTAAATAGCAACTGATAAGAGCCAGAATCAGCAAACACAAACAAGCTAAAGGTTGCTGAGATGAATTCAGTTTCAAACAATGCTCTGGTAAACAGCAGGAGGTTAATTAGAGAATAAGGAGCCATGTATGGCTTTAAAGAGAGTGATTAACATACAAAAAGAGTTTGAAAATGAACTAATTTTTAAAAAAACTTTTAACCTGTTACTCACTTGCGTATGAAATCGTTAAAGTCGTTTGACCAGAGCTCTGGCTGGTGTAGAGTGGGTGGTGGATTTCTGTTCAAGGAAAAAAAAAAAAAAAACAGAGAAACAGAAAGAGATAAGCGAGATGAGAAATGATGAACTGCTCACAGCAAATTAATCCTATTCATTTTAAAGGGAGATGCATTCCTCACTTGATAAGATTATTAGATTGCTGCTTAGAATGGGCTGTGGTTAAGATGAATCGTTTCATTGGTTCTTAAAAGCGCAGAATATAAAAAGTATGCAAACGAAGAAAGATGTGTGTTTATCAATATACACTTGCACATGCTATGAAAAAGACTGGGACAACTCTATAAACACATCTATTAGAATTATAACAAATATATTATAAAATCTTCATTCAAAATGATATCTACCTCCTCCCCTTCGCCCTACGCCTTCAAGCTAAAGAGAATTGAGACACCCCAACCCCTTCACCTGAATGTGCAAAACAAGGGGTAGGGCTAAGGGGAAGGGCTTAGGGGTAGAATTGGGATTGGGCCTTAAGTTAACTATATAACTACTAACATCTTGCACAGCAGATTATGAAATATAATCAATAGGGTATAAAAGTGTGACAGTTATTCCAAAGCTCCCTTCCCCCCAAGTGCTCTTGTGCAAAAACACTCATGAAGGCAGCCAGAAAGCTCTTCCCTGTACAAGTAGATAAGTAAGCAGATAGACACTTAACGGTGTCACCGAGGACCTGACAAGCGTTCCCCGCTGTGGAACAATAGAGCTAATTAGCCATCATTTGGTGTCCTGGTGAAGGGGGCTATTAGCAAAGGGAGAGCAGGGTTGAGGAGGTGTTTCTCCAGCCCAACGGCTACAGGAACGCTCTCGCTAGCTGCCTCTGACAGCGATTCATTACTCTAATGGGGGGCATACATCTCTGCTTATCACACGCTGCACCCCACACAAACAGCGGGTGTCAGATGCTTCAATGGAAACGCTTGGGCTATTCAAATGCAGCCTTATCGGAAACACAGACGCAAACAATAAAAGATTACAGACGAAAACAACAAGCCATCTGCAATTTAAAACACACCGTTAAGAGAACTGATTTGAAAATCACCAGAGAACATGAATGATGTGGGATTTAGTTTGTTCAGTTCAAAATAATAGAAGCAAATATTTCATAATACATGGTACACTTTTACTAAATAGATTAATTTCATTTCATTTTCCTTCGGCTTAATCCCTTTATTAATCTGAGGTTGCCACAGTGGAATGAACCAGCAACTTATCCAGCATCTTTTACACAGTGGATGCTCTTCCATGTGATCACTCAATTGAATGGGCGTTAATAGTGGTTATTAGCTGATAGATATGGGCCAGTAAGGGCCTTCTGTGCCTACTCGTTGGCTCAGAAGACTGTTATCCATCCACATGGTTGATCAGCTATATTAATAGAGGAGACTCCGGATTCAGATCTGTTTTTACATTACTGTGATGGTTGGGGTAGGGGTAGACATTAATATTATTATATATTTATTAATATTATTGGGAAATTTAATAAATAATATAAATAATTCTCATTAACCATGGCCGTAGCTGTATGTGATCTAGCTAATTAGCCATCTGGATGATGATAACAGCCTTCTGGGCCTACCAGTAGGCACACTGATAACACACATTCAATAACATTCAAATTGGCTGCTTAGTCTCGGAATGGAACATTTATAGTAATTTCTAGTCATAAACTGACAAAAAAAGGAGAAAAAAATGACTAGCATTTTTTCCCCCTGAATTATAGGTTTATATATAGAAAAATAGTCTGGAATGTCACAATTACCAGCAATCTAGCCTATGTAGATCGCTGGAGAACTACACATCTGCCACCATATGAACTACAACTACCATAATGGTTTGCACCAATCAACACCCTCTACGGCTGAAAATAATACGGATACACACACATTGAAATTCATGCTCAATGATTACCTGGACTATAAGGGCTCCTCAACTCCATTGTACAGCGTCCTATCGTTACACAGAACTGTGCAACATTTTCTCAAATTCACAAATATTACCTTTTTATTTATTAATATTTTTTTTTTTATTATTATATTGTATTATTATTTTTTTACATCCCGTGGCAGAAACAGGCTTCCAAAAAAACTTTAATAGAAAATATCCATAGAAAAGTTTTAGGTTTGTGTGTGTGTGTTCTGACAAATATGCTAAAAGATAATCATTAAATAGAAATCTTCTGTAATATTTGAAATGTCTTTACCACAACTTTTGACCAAATCATCGCTTAATAAATGTATTATTGCCTGTTTCTCAAATAATATTTTTATTTATTAATTTATAGCTGGTTTGATGGTTGTGTATGGCAAAACACTGACAACTGGAATAGATTTAACAAACATCTATTGTATCTCAACCTTTAGTTGAACTGTTTTCTTTTAGTTTATCCATTCACATAGTATCATTCACATATTCAGATTGTGGACCAGCTTTCACAGGAAGTGTTTTTTCTGGTTTATTGTGGCTCTCAGCCTCTGTCCGCCAGCTAAATGTGTGTATTCCTGCCTGTGGTTTGCTTTGCTGCCGGTGGGGGGGGGGTGAATGTAGACATTGCCCAGGGCTTGAGGCTTTAGTCTGGTCCAATCTAGGTCACACAAACATAACACTTAACATGCTGTCAGCATGTGCCACTGGCCTGGTAAAAACTGGATACAAACCAACTCTCAACCCCACTGTATAATCGTTATACCTGATTCATTCACAAGTCACACAAATCATTCAGCATAAAACACATGAGTTTGTAGCTGACCAATGCAAATTGTGATATTCTGCAAATAACAGCACTTGTCCAGCCTCTTCACCCTTCACCCTTCTGTATAACTCCACCCACATACAGCAACAAGCAAAGGACACTCTACAGTTTAACAAATATTGCTGTTGTTGGACAACATAATGTACTTTTGAGGCTTTTTAGTCGAGAATGTTGTTGTTGTCGTTGTTTAGTCGAGAATGTGTGTTGTCGTTCATTTTCTTTTAGCTTGGTCCCTAATTTATCAAGGGTCACTATTCCAGTGGTTTTTAAGCTGCGTATGCCCTTCCAGCTGCAACCAAGTACTGGGAAGCACCCAGTACTCTCACACCCATACACCCAAACACTGTCACACATGTAAGTTTAGTTAATTTAGTTAATCCAATTCACTTGTAGCACATGTGTCTGGACTGTGGGGAAAACCAAAGCACCCAGAGGAAACACATGAACACGAGGAGAACATGTCAACTCCACACAGAAATGCCAACTGGCCCAGCCGGGGCTCGAACCAGCGACCTTCTTGCTATGAGGCGACAGTGCTCATACTGCATTTTAAAAACAAAATAAATAAATAATCCATTCTGAACTAAATCTTGAGTGAAATATTTTGAGAGCATTTAAATTTGTGATTATAGTGGCAGCGTTCCAGTTTTGTCACATTGCATTGCTCATTTTCAGTCTGGATGGGTGGGGGTGAAGGTGTGCTTTTTCTCCTTATAAGAAAAAGCCAGAACATGAGAGAGACCCAACAAAGACAGCCTGCAGTGTGTACATGAGCAGTCAAAAGCATTAGCACGCTGCTCTGTGATTATCCCCAGCACCCCCACCACTGACTGCAGCAGCGCTCTATAGACGATGCACATGTGAGGTTTACTGGAACACGAAAGTGCTGCACCATCAAGATGACACTAGTGATAACAGTTTCTGGTCTGCGCATGAAAACAGTAAACAATCCTATTTCACCTTCAGACAGGTTGGTGCACAATGGAGAGAAAATTGCTAAGCTTGTATCTGCAAAGATTTTAAGAAAGTATGCTTGCATCTACAGTACATGATGTAGGATGGAAAGAGCTGAAATGAAATTCCTAGATGCACAAAAAATCTCAACATGTGCATGAAAATTTACAGAGGCTCTGAAGGGACATGTGCAAAAAAATAATAATGAAGACTTTCGTAATACAATGTTGTGTGCACAAGATACATGTCTAGTGCGATGACAAAGACATACAAATCATGTGTGTTCAACATAGCATTGCATGCTCACAACATAGACAAACGTATTACGTGCAGACGACATACGTATCGCGTGCGCATGACGTAGTATTATGTGTGCATGACATACATATTGCATGCGTACAAGTTACATATCCTGTGCAATGACATAGATATACAAATTGCGTGCGCATGACATAAACATACGTTTTGCATCCACGTCCGAACGAAATACATATCTCGTCCGTACAAAATATGTACAGCGTCCGAACGGAACACATATCGCGTGTGCACAACATAGTATCACATGCACGCAACATAGTATCATGTATGCATGACATACATATCGTACGTGCACAAGATACATATCCCGTGCGATGATATAGATATACAAATTACATATCACAAAATACATATCACAAAATACATATTGCGTCCGAATGAAATACATACCGCATCTGAACGAAATACGTATTGTGTCAGAACAAAATACATATTGTGTGTGCACGACATAGTATCACATGCACACAACGTAGTATCTAGTATGCATACACGCATGTGCACAAGATACATATCCCGTGCGATGACATAGACATGCAAATTGCATGCGCACAAAATAGTTATCGCCTGCACAAGATATATATATCCCGTGCGACAACAAATCGAGTGCATACAACATAGTATTGCATGCACACAACATAGACATACATATCACGTACACATGACATACATATCGCATGCAAATGACATTGTATTATGTGCACACAACATGCATATCGCATGCGCATGAGATACATATCTCATAAATTGACATAACATACAAATACCAAACACATAAAATAGTAGCGTGTGTACACGACATAGACAAACATATCGCGGGTGCACAAAATACGTATCGCCTGTACAAGACATACAGTACATATTGCATATTACCTTGGTATTTTGAAGAGAGCTCTCATTGGATGGAGTTCAGCGAGAGGCGGGTCTCCATCACCTAGCTCTATGGCTGTGATTCCCAATGACCAAACATCACAGCGTTCATCATATGTAGAGTCCAGCTGCTGCTCACACGCGATGACCTGGTCAAATACACAAACACGGTCATTACCAGACTGCAGATGTTTATAACTGATAATGACTGTAAATAAAACATATACAGTTGAATTATTAGCCCTTCTGAATTATAAGCCCCCTTGTTTTTTTCTTTTTCTTTTTTTTTTGCAGTTTTTGCTTATATACACATAATAGATTTAGTTAACTGACTTATAATAACTGATTTCTTTTAGCTTTGCAATGATGACAGCACATAATATTTGACTAGATATTTTTTCAAGATAGTAGTATTCAGATTAAGGTGACATTTAAAGGCTTAACTATAGGTTAATTAGGTTAACTAGGCAAATTAGGTTAATTAGGCAAATCATTGTAAAATGATGGATTCTTCTGTAGACAATGGAAAAAATATACAAGTGGAGCAATAATATTGACCTTAAAATGTTTACAAAAAAAAAAAACCTGCTTTCATTCTAGCCTAAATAAAACAAATGAGTACTTGAGAAAAAATGAGAAATGAGAAAATGAGAAAAAAAAACATTAAAGGAAATACTGTAAAAAATGATTTGCTCTGTTAAACATCATTTGGGAAATATTTGAAAAAAGAAGAAAAAAAAAAAATCACAAGAGGGATAATAATTTTGACTTTAACTGTAGCTGCAGCAATATAACGAATCATTTGTGTTTTAAAGTGAAATATAATTACCAGTTTAAAAAGCAGAGCCAACTACATTAAACTAGCATAAAAAGACACATATTTGCTGTTACATTTTAAATGCCTGTTTGCAGTTGTTGTATTATGTTGTATACAGTTTAAAGTATGCAATGTGTGACGTTCAGAAAAAAGACAAAAAACAAAAACAAAAACAAAAAAACGAATGAACAAACAAATAAATAAACAAACGAATGAACAAAAACCAACAAACAAACAAATAAATGAATGAATGAATGAACGAACGAATGAACAAAAACCAACAAACAAATAAATAAATAAATGAACAAATGAACAAAAAATAAACAAACAAATGAATGAACGAACGAATGAATGAACAAAAACCAACAAACAAACAAAATGGATGAACGAACAAACGAATGAACAAAAACCAACAAACAAACAAATGAACAAACAAATAAATGAACAAACAAACAAACAATTAAACAAAAACCAACAAATACGAATTAACGAATGAACAAATTAACAAAAACTAACAAACAAACAATAAATAAACAAACAAATAAACAAACAAACAAAAAATTAAGAAATGCATTTTTACATACATACATAAATAAGTAAATAAATGAATAAATAAAACCTTTTTAAATTATCGTTTTGCAAAATTAAATTAGATGTTGAAGATCTAATTTTATTTTGTTGAATTCAAAAAACAAAGGAATTATATATATTGTATGTATATAATACACCATGTCATCATACTTTACATTCATTCATTCATTCATTTTCTTTTTGGCTTAGTTCCTTTATTATTCAGGGTTCGCCACAGCGGAATAAACCACCAACTTATCCAGCATATGTTTTACGCAGCGGATGCCCTTCCAGCCACAACCCAACACTGGGAAACATCCATTCACACACATTAACACTACGGCCAGTTTAGTTAGTACTAATGTATAACAGTGTGGAAAATACACAGTAAATGGTAAACTTGCCAAAAGCATGCTTTCTTTCAATTATTACCTAAAATATACATTTAAAGTGCAAAGTTAACAGTTAAACTAGCAGACATTAGAAATTTAAAGAGACCACAGAGAGATTTAAAAACAATAAAACATTGTTCTCTACATAATTAGAATTGTTCGTATACATGCTTGTTCATTCAATAAACCAAATGTACCTAAAAAATAAGAATTAATAAACAAATAAATAAACAAATAAATAAATAAATAAATAAATAAATAAAAACAGGTCTTACCTCAAGATTTAGAAAAACAAATAAAGCAAATAAAGCATCTAGCTTCTTTGGTATGTTTAATCCGTGCGAATGATCCAGATATGAACTTAGAATGTTCCCTGTAAATGTTTTGGCAGTCTAAAAGCGCACTAATGAAAAATCCCTGTTTGTGTTTTGATTGTATTGACACCTAGGACAAATTGAGGCACATAAGCCTCTACCCTTGAGTCATATGGAAATTATGGCTCAAAACAACTTCAGAGCTGTAGTCCTTGTTCCCTGTCTCATATGGAAATCTTATGGAAAAACCTAAACCAACAAAAACATTTGCAGTCCACAAAGTCACCTCCATGCTTTGCAAACTACTTGCCAACGGTCTCACCTCAGGAGCCATCCAGAAGGGCGTTCCCACCGAAGTGTTCCTCCTTAGTCGGGTGTTTGTGAGCTGGGCTGAAACCCCTGATCAGAGGAAGAAAATTCGACACATTTATGATGTAATGTAGTTATGCAAAAATACTGTAGGTTAATGAATGTCTTGTCTTCAGATATACTTAACAAACATCTTGCACACAAATGTTCTGTCCAATGTAAAAGTACTTGTATAATCAGTCTTCGGTTATTTGTATAGAGACAAAGCACATTTAGGCCACGCCCCCATGGGATCAATCCAACTTGCTCCAATGACTTTCTATTGCAGTAGAGTTTCCTTCTTGTCATTTCTGACTAACAAACAAAATAAAACAATGTCTAAAAGTTAAATGCGATAAAGCATAATGTACACAAGCTATTAATATCCAGAACCAAGTATTTATTTTTTTGGTCGGCAGCTAGCTCACTGTAACTCACACATGGTCGACCACTTGAAGCTAAGCAGGGCAGTACCTGGATGGGAGACTGCATGGAAAAAGCTAGGTTGCTGCCTGAAGGGGCGTTAGTGAGGCCAGCAGGGGGTGCTTAACCTGAAGTCTGTGTGAGTCCTCATGGCCAGAATATTGACTCTATACTGCTCAGTGAGTGCCGTCCTTCAAAAGCAATAATAAAACTAAGGTCCTTTAAAAAAAAAAATAGGGCTTAACCTCGGCACCCTGGCCTAATATGCATCTCCATTTTATAATTGGCTACATCACTCTGTCTCCTCTCCACCAATCAGCTAGTATGTGGTCCGGTGCAAAATGGCTGCCGTCGCATCATCCAGATTTCCCCCAAAAATGTGTAAAGAGCTTGGAGTGTCCAGAAAAGCACTATATAAATGTAAGAAGTTAGTTGACTCCAACAAATGATGTTTAAGAACACGAAAAGTAGACCTGAACATCTTACATTAGAGAACTAAAATTGAATTATGATGTGTTATGCTCTGTATCCTTCTTCTTCTTCTTCTTCTTCAGCCTTAATCCCGTATGGTTGCGGGGTTGGCTCTTTGGAACAAGTCCTCCATTTAGCCTTTTACATAAGATAACAACTTTTTTACACATTCCGGCCGGCCTGTCGTCTGGACCCTCATACAGTCATACAATTTAGCCTACCCAATTCACTTGCAGCATGTCTTTGGACTGTGGGGAACCCGGAGCACCCAGAGGAAACACACGCGAACGCAGGGAGAACATGCAAACTCCTCACAGAAATGCCTTAGCTGAGGTTCGAAAAAGCGACCTTCTTGTTGTGAGGCGACAGCACTACCTACTGCGCCACTGCTTCGCCCGTGTCATGCTCTGTATCCATAGTTAGGCATTTATAGTATATGTTTACCCACACAACAACATTTCTCTGGCCCACACAATCAGCTTTTGCTTGGGTTACATGCCGCAGTGAATTCTGGTTTTCAGACAAGGGCCAAACATGGACCGTATTTGGGCAAAACCTCAGCCAAGTTAATAACCCATAACTGGGCCAGATAGAGCTCATGTTTGGCTATTGTCTAAAAGCCAGACTTGGTGTGTCACAACTGCAATGTAATTGATAAACCCATGAAACATTGAGCTTAAGTCATGCTATGGGCATGCTTTTTTGAAGCGCCTGATTTGTAGAATGTTTTTAAATTTAGATTTTAAAGCAGAACACTTTAATTTGTGCTTGTGAGATGCAACATACAGGAAACAATAGATTAATAATTCAAATAATTAATAAATTAATAATTCAATTAAATCTTGATTTGTTCCTGGATCAAAATAAAGGCATTTGAAGATGCAAGCAGGAAGATTGAAATTACTTTGTGTATAAAAATATTTCTTTACTCAAAAATAAATTGAAAGTATTTTAAATGTGGGGCAAGATAGGCCAAGCTTACAGTCCATGGTCCATATATCAATGTTTAACATCTGGGCCATATACTACATTTGACATTTGGCCCATGTCTTGTATGCTGCCTTAAAGACAGTGCTACCTGGTGCAAACCCGGGCCATGTTTGGCCCACATGCTTTATGCCAGTACTTGATAAATGTATGCTATATAAATCTGGGCTAGAATAATTTGCTACTTTGGTAGGTAGCAGTTAGTATAGTGTAAAACCCAAAAAGTAATGTTAACTCAAACTAATTGAGGTTAACTGATTGCTGCAAACCATTTAAGATTTGAAACAAAATGGTTTGGGCACTATAAACTTATATCACATACGTTATTCGTGGTATTATCATCAAACGTTTTGAGTTTTTGTAACTTAAACATTTTAAGTTTAGCTATCAAATCGGTATGATTTCAGTTGATAGAACAAATTAATTAAAACTATACAGGAATAAACAATAAAATAAAACAAGGGTCAAACATGGGAAGGCAAGGCAAGGGAACCGCATAGTAATGCTCATAGTACAGTTAAACAAGACTCAGCAACTGGTGTGTGTGTGTGTATGTGTGTGTGTGTGTGTGTGTGTGTGTGTGTGTGTGTGTGTGTGTGTGTATATGTGTGTGTGTGTGTGTGTGTGTGTGTGTGTGTGTGTGTGTGTGTCTGTGCTGCATTTAAAGTTCATGTAATCAGTTCTGAACGGCTTCAGGTGTGTGTGTTAGCAATCAGCGGAAAACTGGAACAGATGTGAGTATGTGGTGCATACCAGGAGTTGTAGTCCTGAGTGAAAGTAAATGATTCCCAGTGATCTACAATCCTGGATTGCTGTTGATTGTGACGAATTCTTTCATCACTGATATGGTTTCTGCTTAAAATAATACATTTTTAAGTTACCACAATTATTTTTCAACTTTAAAAAAATGATAAGTCAAACTAGCTTATTTCATTTAGTGAATTCCACTGTTAGGTTTACAGAGTTTAGTAACATTACCACTCCAGTATATGCTAGTTATGCATAAACTGTAAAAATGATGGGTCAACACAAATCTATTAAGTTAGCTTAATCATTTTATCACATTTAAGTGGACTGAACATAAATCAATGAAGTTGTCGCCCCAAAAAACATACAAACTGTGTTGTTTTAACTCATTTTAAATAGGTAGTTTGAACAAGCAGTAATTTAAGGTTTAAAATAGCTCTTACTTTCAGCGTTGTGTTTGCAATTTTGATTATGTTTGTTTATGTAGCACCATGATCCTGTGAGTCGTGAAATTTTAATTCACTTTTTGTCCACACATGCAGTGGAATGACAAAAAAGCTCAGCTTGACTTGACTTGACATATAATGAGCTGGCTTTTAGCCGAGCAGCAATGGAAACACAATTTGAATAGAGATCAAGCAAGGTCACAAAGAAAACAAAATGTTTTGCCCTCGTTTGTGCGAACATCAAACATCATAGTGCTGATCCTGAAAGGACACTCTCTTTCAACTTTCATCTCTAATCAAACACCATTGACAAATTTAACCCAAGAAATTCAGGAGTACTCAGATACGTGTGTTTAATTAGAAATGTAGCTACTAAGACCTTTGCATTAGCCTCCATATAAAAACTAAAGTCATTATTTATTCTTATTGCCACATTATATCGATATGAGAACATAAGACCATTACCTTCAGTGATTTCCTACAGATAAATACCAGAAAATAACGCAACTGGAATAACTACAGCAGTGACGATCGTTGATCACATATGAAGTAAGAGATTGCAGTGACATATGATGACGTGTGCAGGTGCTGTATTTTGTAGCCTTTCTCCTTTACACTTCCTTTCAAGGGCAAAGGGCAAGGGGAAGAGGTAGGGGCACAAACATGGAATTGGGATTGGGCCTAAAACTGGTAAATCAGATACAATCTGAAATGTTTAGAGCAGATTAATCTTTTTTTTTTGCTTTTAAAATGATCCACGATTAATTTAGAATCTTTTTAAAAGAGCCTCCCTTCTATTTCTGAAGGATTACAGCTTTGATTCACCAGTATTAAGTAAACAGCAGATTTCTGGCAGTTCCTAAAAGAATTTCTTGCTTTCATAACACTCATGAACACATTAAATCCCCACAACACATGAAACGAACACAAAAAAAAACGTTGATTTGTGTATACTATGGGCTGTAAATGCACAGGAGAAGACAATAGATGTACTGAAGAACAACACACACAGGCACACACACACTACTAAACAGTCTCCTGCGGCTGTTCCCTTTTTGCTACATTAGATCCGCACGGGGCCCCGGGGCCGGTCTTAATAATCATCAGAGATAACACTGCCAATTAGAATATTCATGACAAAGCCACTAAAGCGTCCTCATCCACTCCCCCCTTCCTTTCCCTCTTTTTGTCTAATAATGCAGTTTTTTTTTTCTTCCCTTCATTCAGATGAGTCAGTGTGGGGGCTTTATCTGCTCAGTAAAGCGTGAGCCCCTTCACACGGATAACGCATTAGGCCTGCGTGACTCTGAGCTCGGAGACGTGGGCACGTGGAGCCCCATACTGCCGCGGTCCGACAGCCACCCACTCGCCGTGGCTCCGTTCCTGACAGTGGGAGACAGATATCGCCCCCAGCACGACTCTGGCCGAGCACTCAGGAAATGCACTGCTTTTTTGGGGAAAAAATAGGTTGACAGGGTAAACTGAGCAACATTTAAGGGAGGTTTTTACTTGGTTTGGAGCAGAAAGACACTATGAAGGACTTACTGTAATGTCATGTTTCCAATTAATTTTTTTTAAAATTAAAAATAATTATTAAGGGGGCGACGGAGTTGTCGCTGGGTCACTGGTTCAAACCTCGGCTCTCGATTTCTGTAGGGAGTTTGCATGTTCTCCCTGCATTCGCGTGGGTTTCCTCCATGTGCTCTGGTTTCCCCCACAGTCCAAAGACATGCGGTACAGGTGAATTGGGTAGGCTAAATTGTCTGAAGTGTATGAGAGTGTGTTAATATTTCCCAGAGATGGGTTGCAGCTGGAATGGCACCCACTGCATAAAAACATGCTGGATAAGTTGGCGGTTCATTCCGCTGTGGCGACTCCGGATTAATAAAGGGACTAAGCCCTGAATGCATGAATGAATGAATAATATTAAACAGGCCCATAGCCAGCCTGGTGAAAGTGGACCTTTTTGCAGTTCTTCAAAACATTAAGTCATGCTGGGCCAAATTTGGCATCCAAAATTCTGTACTGACAGCCAACATAGGATTTCGCTGGGTCTTAAAGCCTTTTTGATGGGTTATTATCATAATTCATTATGACATAGCAGTCACAATAAGACAAATGAGCTCATGTTTGGGACAAATTCTGGATCTTTATCAGTGAGGGGTGGGTCTTTCGAATAATTAACTTTTCACTACTAAATTAAGTATAGCATTATTTACAAAACAGTTATTTAAAAGTAGCTGGTGTTATTTTTTTCAAAGATCATTTAGAATAAGTTATTAATAAGCTACTGAATGTTATCCTCCATATAAAGCGAGTGTCCTTCAAGCCTTGTCTAAAATGAAGGCAGGGTTACATGATTTGGTTATTAAGCCTCCATAAATGATACGCAAATTGGAAATTATTTGCTTGAATCACAACAGAAACCACCATGTGGTCTGGTTTGACATTCGTGACATTCATTTGTCTCTTTTTTTTTAAACATTACAAACAAATATGTTGGAGCTGAACATATTGAAGAGCTTGTGGTTGTTTTTTTAAAGTTTTTTATTTTTTTTAAGTTTGTAGTCAGTCATAGAAATAAGGTCAGATTAGCTCAACCTATTAACACTTGCTTGTAAATTCCATACATTGAAAATAAATATTATATATATCACATATATTATTTTTGGTATGACATATGTTTTATTTGCAATATAGACTCATTCTGAGATTGTACCCCTATATACATTTCTGGAGATTGCGTATTATATATATTTCATGTATTATTATTTTTTTTATTTAATTTTTATTTATTTTTTAAACATATACTTTAAAAATTAATTTTATTAAGATATGCGGTCTCAGATAAAAGCTACAAATGCACAATTTTATTTATTTTTATGGCCGTTAAAGCTTTAAAGACCTTTCAGAAACATGTCTCTGTGTCATGCTCCATAATGTCACATTACCATTTTGCATTTATGCTTGCATTAACACTAATCGGCCACTCTGCATGCACTGCTTATGTAAATGCTTCAAATATGCAAAAGCAGATATTTCGAAAGCACTGGCTTATTTATGAGAATGTTAGACTTCTGGTTGAACCTAGAAGTTTAAATTGTTACCATCTATTAATATCTTACCTAATGGAAATTATTTATTCCTGCTTCGACAGTATATTTAATCTGCAACAACGTTTATCAAAGCATATTTGGTCAATAACTTCTGAATGCATAATTATGCAAACCTAAGATTTCTCTAAGAATGCCAGACTGACCTTCAATATGGTAAAAAATTAAATAAAACAGAAATGTGGATGATGTAACCAAATGATTGACAGGGCACATAACAGCAACACAATAGTCCATTAATGAGGAACTAGTACATTTCTCAAAAAAAAAAAAAAAAAAAAAGAGTACATGCTTTTAGGACATATAAGTAAAAGAATTGTGAAGCAGCAGCTGTGAAGGCTGATGGAATACCATTGGCTAGACTTCTGTGATGTCACTGAGAATTTTAGCCCCTGTCCTTGATAGACTCTTGACACTAAGCCCTTCCTGCTGACAGCAACTTTGCTATAGCAGTTCAGAGATTCTTGCATGACTCATCACTCCATCATGCTCTCTTTTACTCTCTCTGTCTGTCTCTCTCTCTCTCTCTCTCTCTCTGTCTCTGTGTGTTAAAGTGATTTTTTGTTAATTGTTAAAAAAAAAAGAGTTGCATTTTTGCTTTTTTTTTTAAGATGTTTTTTTCATATTTATAATAAAATTTGTTATGTAATTTGTGCATATTGTCTCCCCTTGTTATTTAAATTAAATGGGTTTTTGAACATCTCTCTCTATTTATTTTGTAACATTTCTGCTACTGTTGTTAATCTGTTTTGTGATGTTTTGTTCGTGATTATATCCCTTTTGTACAGATTTACATATTTTTTTCCATTCATTCATTCATTTATTTACTTGATAACATCATTCACATCACCCTGGCTACATTGTTTCATCTAAACATTCATTCATTCATTTTCCTTCATCTTAGTCTCTTTATTCATCAGGGGTCGTCATAGCAAAACTAATCACCAACTTATCCAGCATATAGCCTGATCGCACAAGAAAACGTAAGTATTCTACGTTTTGTCAGTTTAGTGGCTAATGCTTATGAATTCGTATAAGTTCAGTCGTACCCAACCGTCATTGAGCAACCGGATGATGAGCAAATCGTACTAAATTGTACGAATAAGATTGTACGAATTCATACTAATTAGCCACTAAATCAAAAAGTTACAAATTGCCGTGAGATTGTGTTGGTTACACACAGCGGACACCCTTCCAGGCGCAACCTAGTTCTGGGAAACACCTATACATTCAGACATCCACTCATACACTACAGCCAATTTTGCTTTTGTCCAATTCACCTATAGTGCATGTCCTTGGACTATGGGGAGCACCCGGAGGAAACCCACGTGAACACGAGGAGAACATATAAACTCCACACAGAAACGCCAACTGAACCAGCGACCTTCTTGCTGTGAGGCAACAGTGCTAACCACTGAGCCACCATGTTTAACACTAGAACCGCCATGGGGTCAATTTTACCCATCACTGTTATTCAAATGTACATAACAGATCTTCAATAAAACGTTCAAGCCTTCCAGTCATTGACTTTTACTAAAATTGCGTTATGTACAATACCCAGACATTAAAAATTGTTTAGATGAAAATAGATTAAAAAGTGGGACATTTATACCAATAAGCGCCAGCATGGGTCAAATTTATGCACTATAAAAAACCACAACAACTTGTATTTATGCACTACTTATGTTTGAAATTACCCACCAATGACTTTTACTTTACAATTTTGCTCACTAAATTAGTGGTTATAATAAATGAATAAAGTCACAATGACTAAACAATAGCCATTTGTAGAGCTAATAAAATCATAAAATGCAATGAATGGTGGAGAGTCTGTAGAAATAAGTTATGCATCAGAGTATGGTGGCTCAAATTTAGATAAGTTAACCTATTCATAACCTACTCCTAAAAGAATTTTGTTATCTGAACTGAACTGAATTGAATTGGAGTTGAATTGAATTGAACTGAATTAAATTGAAAGTTCAAATCTTTTGTAAAGTAATGGGTCAGGGTGTGTTGTAACTTAACAAATAACACGTATTTGCCTGGTGTAAATTAGTGTGTGACAAACGCTCTTGTGAGGAGAGGAAAATCTAGAGAATTATGTTTAATAAGTATTGTGCGAAGAGTATAAATTGTTAAAATCTCTCTCTCATGTCAGTTAACAAATTTCATCTTTGGTCAAGCAAAATAATTTATATTTACTTTTTATATTACCAGAAAAAAGATAGAAACGAGGAACGGTAAGAACATTGCATTCGTCTTTAAAAATCGAGTAAAATCAAGAATCATCGTTTATTTTAATTATTATGAAATGATCAATGCAGTTAATGTTTGTGAAATTGAATGGTTTTACCATGTTGGGTTGCGTTTTGTTATTAATGAAGAGTTGTTTTTAACAAATGAATTCATTTAATTTGTAAACATTCATTCATTCATTTTCTTGTCGGCTTAGTCCCTTTATTAATCCGGGGTCGCCACAGCGGAATGAACCGCCAACTTATCCAGCATGTTTTTACGCAATGGATGCCCTTCCAGCCGCAACCCATCTCTGGGAAATAATTTGTAAACAATTTGTTAAATAATTGCTTGTTAATAAAAGCATTTGTAAAATCATAAATCTCTCCTCTCTCTCTCTCTCTCTCTCTCTTTTTCTCTGCCAAGCCTTCTACCCCTCCTCAAAAAGGGGAGGATGTCCCGTTATCTCCCGCGTTCCTGGGATGCATTCGACTAATTACAGGCTTTATGTGCCTCTGCTCTGGGGCTGATACCCCAATGAGGGTGGCTTTAGGGAGGGGTGGGGGGCAAATATCTCATCTGAGGGGCTAAATGTGGCCTAGAGAATAACATAAGGAGAGATTACATTTAGAGTGGATTTTAGTCTGGAAATTAATCGTGAAGGGGTGAAACGTGTGGAGCATAGCAAGCGTTAGTCCGTGCGACATCACAATAGCTTACGATTGGCTGTTTACGTGCAGGAAAAGCATTTACTGGCTTTCTAAAGGTTTATAAGCTCTTATGTACTGGCAGAGGCTCTCAGAAATGCTCCACTTACAGGCTCTGTGAAAAGGCCACACGTTTTCCCGAAAGTAATGAAAAGAGGCAGTCGGGAATGGTCTGTTTCACTGATGTATTTATGCTTGGGAATACAAGAGATGGTTTAAAAGAGGAATAGCTGATTGGCGTTTTATGAGATTTGACTGACAATTCTTTCACAAATAAAGGCAGATCCTATAAGTTACAAGATTAAGTGTTATTTTGTTAATATAGTGGCTGGTAAATGTAAAAAATATATATAATAAAACAGTTTGCACATAAGAGTTTGTTCACAATTATATTAAAATATTAGGTAGCACTTTACGTCAGGGGTCACCAAACTTGTTCCTGGAGGGCCGGTCTACTGCAGATCTTAGCTCCAACCCTAATTAAACACACCTGAACAAGCTAATCAAGCTCTTACTTGGGCTGCATCCGAAACCGCATACTTCCATACTATATAGTACGCTAAAATCAGTATGCGAGCCGAGAAGTATGTCAGAATTCATAGAATTCGAAAAACAGTATGCGAGAAGTACTCAGAGAACTTACTACTTCCGTCGAGATTCTGGAGTGCGCATGCCATGCACGCTGCACTATCTCATAATGCCCCGCGAGAGAATTCATGAATGGAAGTGAAGCGATGCAACTGACGCAGGTAGGTCACATGACCATGACAAAATGGCGAATGTAGTACGTCTGAATTCCATTCATACTTTTCACATTCATACTGTATAGAACGTACTTTTCTAACGGCCGAGCAGTACGTTTAAATTCAAATGCAGTACCTACTGAGTAGTAGGCAGTGTCGCACGCAGCCTAGGTAACTTGAAACATCCAGGCAGGTGTGTTGAGGCAAGTTGGAGCTAAACCCTGCAGGGACACCGGCACTCCAGGACCGAGATTGGTGACGCCTGCTTGAAGGGGTGTTCATAAGACATGCTTATGAACTATTTTTAAGTTGAATTTGCTCAGTTATGTAATTTTAAATACAAAGATGACAACGTTTGCTATGAAAAATTGACAAAAACAAATGTATAACAGCTATTGATTCGTGAATCCACCAGAGGCTGTTTTGTACGTTTTTTTCTGATCTCAAATTTCTGTTGTGAGTGTCTGTTCCTTCTCTTCTCGCGTAAATCTGACTGACTGACCAACTGATTAAGTGGCCTAGTGGATGGGCCTGTGGGGTTACCGCATCTATCACCTCTACCTCCCGTGTCTTAAGTCCACCGACTTACATGGCGAGCTAAACTGGTAACAGCGAGAAAGCTGTCCACATGGAGGTAAGCGGTCAGGATGTAGCGCGAAAAGGAATGGCGTCATACCGCCTCGTAGAATTTGTTTTAAAGATCAAATACAGCGCATACGTACTTTTGGCTACATAATTCACATTCTCCAGAAATGTCAATAGGGGGACGTTTTCAGAATGAGCCTATTTTGCAAATGGAACATACAGTATGTAATACCAAAATAATATATGAGTATAATTGTGATACATTTCTACCTTTACTTAATACATCCCTCCATATTTATGTTGAAATGTGAAATGATTTCATCCTTTAATGGCACTAAACTCTGAGTGGTGAATACAAACATAGTGCATTCTTCCTTAAATGACTACAAGAATAGTTAATGCATCTGTTAGTTAACCAGAATCATTAAGTGGGACTGAATTCATTAAATCCTGTACGATTCCCATCACGTCCTGCAGCTCTGTTTTAAGAGACCTTCATTCGAAATTGGACAAGAAAAGCTAGTAGCAATTCATTAGTATGTGAAAGCAGACAAAACCCTCTGTCCCAATGACATGATGCCAGGAAAGAGCTTTAATGCAAGTGTGTTAGACATCCATCGCTGTATATGGAAATGCAGTGCTCTTGATGAGAGGAAATAAGTGCTATTCAATTAGCTTTGAAACACTCCCATGTAATGGCTTTGACCTGTGTTTAGAACACAGCTACAGGTCTCACAAACCCACACACACATGCAGATGTTTGTATTAATGGTTTACAGGGACTCTTCATAGGCATAATGTATTTAATACAGTAAAATTTGAATGCCAATGTTATACAGTAATTTTTAAATGTCAAATGACCTCATTAAGTAGGCCATTATAATAGGTTAAGGTCCTTATAATAAGTTAAATCTTGCATAACTTAAAAAACCTTAAAACCTGATTAACTTATTAAATTAAGTAAAACTAACGTACAAACATTTGTAGTCATGATATTTTTTTTTACAGGAGTTCGCTATAATGAACTACATAGACTACAGCTCCCATGGTTCCACACGGCATCATCCAAATATGCCTTTGTTTGTTGTGAATACACGCCCTCTAGTGGCAAAAACTAAATACTGTGCCTTTAAGACTAACAAATTGATAATAACACCTAAAATATTTAGATTTTAGGGCATCTCATAAGGTAAAAGACCAGCTTACTCACCAAAGTCAACCAGCTTGATTCCACCTGTCATGATAATACGTTTTAAATACTTTAAATGAACATGATTTATGCAGAAGTTCGATATAATGAAGACTACAACTCCCATGTTTCACTGAAGTCACTGTGTCATCAAAAATGCCTTTGTTAATTGTGAATATGCACCCTCTAGTGGTGAAAATTAAATACTGTGCCTTTAAGACTAACATATTGATAATAACACCTACACATTTTTGGATTTCAGGGGGATTGTAAAGTAAAAGACCAGCTTCCAATCCAAAGTCAACCAGCTTGATTCCTCCTATAATGATAGTTAGAATATTGAATGCTTTAGCTCATCTATGAATGTGATTTCTGCAGGAGTTTGATATAATGAAGACTACAACTCCCTTGATTCACTGAAGTCACTGGGTCAACAAAATGTGCCTTTGTTTGTTGTGAATACATGCCCTCTAGTGGTGAAAGTTAAATAATGTGCCTTTAAGACTGACATACTGATAATAACACTTAATAATATTTCGATTTCAGGGGTACTAATAAAATAAAAGACCAGCTTCCTCACCAAAGTCAACCAGCTTGATTCCTCCGCCCGTGGTGAGCAGGATGTTGTTGCCCTTGACGTCTCGATGGATGGTCTTATTGACGTGCAAATGTTGAAGACCCTTCAGAGAAAATAAGCACATGTTACAGACTCAAGCAAGTGAGATGGCACAATAAGATCTATATTTGTTTAAAAAATGCTAAAAATATAGAGGGTCAGGGTTGGTTATTAAGCTTTACCATGAGCGCTTCATGTAGAATAAAGGCTATGATGGGTTCCTCCATGCGATCTCCTCTTTTTAGCATACCTTTGGCCAGATCTGTGACAGACCCTCCGTTACACAGCTGCAAACAAAAGAATACATGAATTATTCAATTAGATAATTGCAGGAAAACACGCATACACACAGACACAAAAACATTGTTTGTATTGGTGGTTTACAGGGACTCATAGATGTAATGTTTATAATGATTTTTATACTGTACAGACTGTATATTTTTACATTTTCAAAATACTAAATTCTGTGTGATTTATATGCCTCTTTCCTTATGGGGACCAAAAAATGTCCAGACAAGATCAAAAATTACTGGTACTACTTGCGGGGACATTGATCCTCACAATGTAAGGAATACAACATACACACACAGACTCACATAGACACACACATTTATTTATTAATTTATTTGGTAACACTTTAATTAAGGTATAAAATGCAATGAAATCAATAATATGCAATTTGCTGAATTTCTTTTAATTTTATTTGTATTTTTTTTTTTTTTTGGACAAAAGTACAAAAGTAAAGATTTCCAATGATTTCATGCTTTGTGTGTAAGCAAGCTATATTTATAAACGAGATCCCAGATGTTGAAAATGTATGGCTCATCATGAAAAGGCAAAACAGGTAATGATAACCAGTGACTGTTGAGCATCGGACGTTTTGTATTTAGGGCAGATTGAGCAAAAAAAATAATTAAAAAAGTGTCACCGATTTCCAGATAGTAAAACATAAGGATGGTTGATGTCAAACTATGTTCAAAATGCCTCCGTCCCAACTTTTTTGGAGTGTGTTGCAGGCATCAAAATTTAGCTTGTTAAATTTCTAGAATACAACCTTTTTCCTCAACGAAAAAAGAAAGTATTTACTTTGTATATTTGAAATCAGCATTTTCTTGATTGTATTGCATTTAAAAACAAAACATTTCTGGAATTCAGGTTTTACAAGCAAATATAGGAACTAGCCCTAAATACTCTAACTGCACCCTAACACTCCCAGAAAGCACACAACATCATAAGACGCTAATATTAGGTTAGATGTAGGTCATGACATCAGACCAAAATTCATTGTCTAGCCAGCATGTAAGGCCAACATTATTTTGACATCCAATAATAACGTCAGATAACATTGATATTTGGTTGAATTTAGGTTGTGTTGGAAAGTGACCAAAGTCCAATGTCTGATATATGTCATAGTGGTAATGTCCACACAACGTCAAGGTGTAACATGATTAGACATAATATTTGGTTGATTTCAGGTTGGACATTGACGTCGGCCTGACGTCAACCCAACTTTTATTTCCAAACAAAATCCAACGTCCCCACTATGTTGGGGTAAGTTGGAGAACAACGTCAATACGCAGCCTGATCTCATGAGAAAACGCAAGTATTTTACGTTTTGGCAGTTTAGTGGCTAATTTGGATGAATTCGTACGAGTTTAGTCGTACAAAATTGTATGATTTGAAAAAGGAGGCGTGGCACCTAACCCCACCCCTAAACCCAATCGTCATTGGGGGATGAGGAAATCGTACAAAATTTTACAAATTAGATTGTACGAATTGAAACGAATTAGCAACTAAATCAAAAAGTTACGAAGTGCCATGAGATTGTGTTGACGTCATGTTGATGTCTTTAGCCTGCAGTGATAGCATGCATTCATTCATTTTCCTTAGGCTTAGTTCCTTTATTCATTAGGGGTTGCACAGTGAAATGAATCGCCAACTTATCCAGCATATATTTGACACAATGCATGTCCTTCCAGATGCAACCCAGTACTGGGAAACATCCATACACACTCATTCACACATTGCGGCCAATTTAGCTTATTCAGTTCACCTATTGACCTTATTCTATGCGATTGTTCAAGAACTTCCAATTCAGTCACCTATGGGAGAAATGACTAGGATTTATAAACGTCAGAAAATGGTCAAACTTGCTCTACAAACAAATGTTTGCATGACTATACAGACCAAAAATAATACAATAAGGAAATATCAGTTTGCAGCATCAAACAGCGAAACGAGCAGTTTTTAATGTCTAAAAATGAATGAAAGTGAATGAGACCGGAAGTCTCGAGCCAAAAAGATTCAAATGGCTGCACCCACTCGTCGGTGAAGAATAAGGTGAATAGCGCTAGTCTTTGGACTGTAAACCGGAGCACCCAGAGGAAACCCACGCCACACAATGAGAAGATGCAACCCACACAGAAGCCTAACCATAGAAAATACATGTAATTAAATCATATTACTCATTAGTAACATTAATAATTATGCTGTAACAAGGAAACCTTAAAATATAACGAATGTCTACACCTATATCGCAATATAATTTGTTTCTGGTAAAAACACAAGTACACAAATAATTCCTAATAAAAAAATAAAAAAGGTCAAACTGATTTTCTTGAGATCAACTGCTTTTAAAAGGCATCAAATCACGTATCAAACATTATATTCACAATACATATTATTACTTTTTTCCTTTCATTGAGGAGGCTGAACATACAATAACGCTATTGTAAAACAGGACAAAGAGATCTTAGTATTAAATCGTACAGTGAGGCATATTTAAAATGTTTTAGTTTCAATGTGTAAAAAATGTTTGTTTTATAGATGCGGAATTCTATAAAGCAAATTTAGGGGGTTGATGCTGTTTGCTTATAATCAATGCTAAATGCTTGCCTTCAGTCAAAGGACACCGAGGTGAAAATGGTTCTTTTTTTCCCCAGACAAGCCTTCTTGAAATTACATAAAATGGTCTAGCATGTTGCCAAGGCAACAACAATACCCTGTTATTTAGAGCCATTTAAATCGACCAAAGGCAAACACGTCTGTCTTCGGCCCGCTGCTATTGTAATGGGACAAAATGTTTGTATGAATGCTCCGACAATCTCCTATTCGCTGTACTCCTAAAATCCATTCTCTTCTATTCTGATGAAAAAGAAATACAGACGCAGTGATGTGCACCTTGCTGTTCGAGAAAAAAAACACATCTAGCCAATAAAGGAAAAAAAAAGAGCAAATTGGCCCTAACGTTACTAATGCAACCAATTACAAATCCTTTGAAAACAATCTGCTTGATCCGGCCTTTCAGCAGAACGCTGAACACTTCAAAGAGAACATCAATGACTCGCATCACTTCATGTCCCGAGAGGGCATTTACATGTTCAAATACATTTACGTCTTTTCTGAGGAGTTTGGCTGGGTGGGCGGATAGACTTGATTAAGCAGAAAACTCTTTAGAGGTGACTATATGTAAAGCTGAACTGTATAATTCCTTATGCTTCTAGCAATGAAGCATGCAATAAGGATTGAGTTAAAATAGGAGGATGTGACTTACTAGGGTTCGATTTTAGGTTTAGTTGCTTATGATAATGATGGCAAGGCTTTGTTTTTACATACAGTGCTTAGTATATATACGTTCACCACTCACAAATCATTCATTCATTCATTTTCTTGTCGGCTTAGTCCCTTTATTAATCAGCGGAATGAACCACCAACTTATTCAGAAAGTTTTTACGCAGCGTATGCCCTTCCAGCCGCAACCCATCTCTGGGAAACATCCACACATGCATTCACACACACACTCATACACTACGGAGGAAACCCACGTGAAGGCAGGGAGAACATACAAACTCCACACAGAAATGCCAACTGAGCCGAGGCTCGAACCAGCGACCCAGTGACCTTCTTGCTGTGAGGCGGCAGCACTACCTACTGCTCCACTGCTTCGCCCCCTCACAAATCTATCTTTTAAATTCATATTTTAATTAGAAGCTATACAATATTATATTTGTTCATATACATTGGATTAATCAGTACTGAAGCCAAATCTGGAGCTTAACAGTCCAAAAACGAGTACACCCAACTTTATGTTATGAAAAGTTTTTTAAATACAAATGTTAAAAAGAGGAATAATCAAGAGAAGCAGAAAAATGAAAAATTTAGTTGATTTTTATTTATTTTTTGCAATATTTTGCTTGATTTTAATTGTATATATTTCAATTTCTATTACGTTTGGTGACTAAAATATTATTTTAATAAATATTTTGAAAATACATTTAATATTAAAACCTGGAATCTAAGGGTTTTAAAAATAATCTAAATACTAAGAAAGTCACCTTTAAAACTGCCATTATGAAGTGCTAAGCAATGCACATTACTAAATACTAAAAAGGTGGAGCCATCTGGAATAGCAAAGAACGCATTCTTGCAGGACTCATCCAGACTATTTTCAATGCCTCTTCCTTCATGCTCAATAATGTCCATGTCTGGTAACTGGACTGGCCAATTCTGGAGCACCTTGACCTTCTTTGCTTTTATCAACTTTGATGTGGAGGTATTTTGGTCTTCAGTTCTTATTTTCTACTGGATTGAGATCAGTTTATTGGCTGGGAAATTCTAGCAGCTTTATTTTATTTTTTGAAACCAGTTGAACGTTTCAGCTGTGTTTGAGAACATTGTCTTGCTGAAATATCCACCCTGGTTCCATCTTCATCATCTGGTAATGTAGGTGTTGGGCAGGCACGTGCACACATAGGGCTCAACCTGTGCAGAGCACATGCCCTTTTTAGTCTTGCATAGAAAGTGCCCTTCCAAAATGATCAAAAGTGCCCCGAGACGCGACACACCCTCGGTCCCGCCTTTCAGTAGGCGCGCGATAACACAGCTGATCAGAACGCGCGCGAAAACACCGCTCTTTAGTACGCGCGCGAATACACCAATCCCCCGAAGCCCCCCCGCTCTTCACAAAAATTATCCTGCACATGCCCTTTGGACTGTCTCTGCACGGGCCTGGTGTTGGGACTGAAGAAGCTAATATAAATTTTTAGTGAAAATCGGTAGGTTTGCCTTCCGACTACTGAGAGATAAGAGAGACAGCTGCTGTCTGGGCTTTCCATGCCTTTTTACACCTCCTTTTATTCATGTGTTCAATACTTTTTACCCTGTGTCATTTCACTTCATTACACATAATTTCTAAACTAATTAGTTTTTTATTTATTTTTTAATTAAAAAAAATTCATTATGTATGAATTATATTGGTTGTTACCAACATCTGGTAAATATTTAAAGTCAACATTTGTTTAGAAATCTTTTCTGAAAAAAAAAAAAGAAATGTTAACTAAGAAAACTGGTGACATGTTCAATATATATGTACATACAGTATATATATATATATATATATATATATATATATTGATAAGTGGTACACTGAAAGTGTTGTTTGTTATTGGATTGGGCAGGAAAGGTGAAATGTGGACACTTGAACAACAAGGTACAGTATGTTTGTGAGAGTGGAGTATTCCCACAGTTTCCAGACCTATTTCTGAAAATCTCATTATTACTGTGCCACGGGGGCTTCTGGCATTGTAGCACACCTTCATGTTTCACTACCGTTTACCAAAGTTAATTGAGCTAACTGCAGGGAGCGTCCCGCTTCATTTATAGCTACAGCAAATGTTTCAGTGTCAGGCACAGAGGAGATTGTGAACATGTTCTTCATTTGAGTTGCTGATGCAGTGACTGCAAGCAATTGGTAATTCAAGTGTTGAATTAAATTAATCCGTAAGGCTTCTGAGGTGGTTTACATGCTCCTAAATGTTGTTTTGTAGGCCATTATGCATACATCCAAGGTTACAAATCACATTAATCGATTTATAATGTCCATTGCAGTGTCAGCTTTTACACGGCAAAAAAAAGATTACTTTACTTTGCGGGGGTGATGAAGTGGCGCAGTAGGTAGTTCAGTTGCTTTACAGCGAGAAGGTTGCTGGTTTGAGCCTCAGCTGGATCAATTGAGTTTCTTTGTGGAGTTTGCATGTTCTCCCTGCGTTCGCATTGGGTTTTCTCTGGGTACTCAGGTTTTCCCCACAGTCCAAGATTTGCGATACAAGTGAATTGGGTAGCCAAAATTGTGCATAGTGTACGAGTGTGAATGAGTGTGTATGGATATTTCCTAGAGATAGGTTGCTGGATAAGTTGGCGGTTCATTCCGCTGTGGCGACCCCGGATTAATAAAGGGACTAAGCCAAAAAAAAAATGAATGAATGACTTTACGTTGCTTAAATTAAGTGAGTAAACCCGTTGCCTTACAAATTTTACAACTCAAGCTCATTCTGATTACGTACCTCTATATACATTTCATGAGAGAGCAAAATACGTCCCAGGAGCTATGTTTTTTACAGTTTTTGTTTTCATAACTCCACAAGAGGCTGCTGTTTATGCCTTTTGAGAGCTCAAATTTCATGCTAAAAGGACCAATAAAGGTGCATACAGAAATTGTTGCCAGTCTAAAAGGTTTAAGGAAACATTTACACAATAATGTTTTTAACAAAACATTTTAAAAACTTATGAATTTATCCATTTATTTAAACAATGACTGTGTTTTGAACTTTCTGAAAAATAGGAATGGAAAAAAAAATGTTTGAAATAGAAGCTTTGGAACACACTACCATTGTTGTTTTGATTTACAACGCAAGTGAGCATGTGCAAACGTGTTACAGTGAAAAATCTTCAACTACTGTTCTGTAATGCGATAAATAATGTTTTTAGTTGTTTTTGAGGATCAATACTGTTTATATAACTGGATACTGATAAGTGTTCATTAGCCACTTTCACATAGTAATACTGGTAAATAACTTTAAAATTACCGGAACAAATTTACCACCAAATTTAAAAATGCACTATTCATACCGGCAATGACATTGTGTAAATTGGTCAGACTTTATTTTAATGGTCTGTTTGTTGAATTTAAATTATTGCATCTATATGACAACTTATTTTCATTAGATTATAAGTAGACTGTTAGGTTGGGGCTGTAAACATGAAGGCAGTTAGTGCATATTTTGATATTTTAGTATTGTCAACAACAATGAAGAGCTTTCTTGTTTTATGAGGGAGCTTGGAATCATGATAGATTTGTTTCCGTTGAAACTCTCAAAGTAGTACTTAGTTTGTTCAGCCACCATCTAAGACTATTGAATTAGTGTTCTATATTTCGGAAGTATAGTGTTCAATACTTCTTATAGTTTAATATGAATCATTCGTTCATTATCTTTTTGGTTTAGTCCCTGATTTATCAGGGGTCGCCACAGCGGAATAAACCGCAAACTATTCCAGTATGTTTTACACTAAAGATGCCCTTCCAGCCAAAACACAGTTTTAAGAAACACCCATACACTCTCACATTCACACACACTCATACACTACAACCAATTTAGTTTATTCAGTTCACCTATGCCACATTTCTTTGGACTAAGGGGGAAACCGGAGCAACTGAAGGAAACCCATGCTAACATAATAAGAACACACAGAAATGCCAACTGATACAGACTCGAACCAGCAATCTTCTTGCTGTGAGGTGAGAGCATGTCCACTGCGCCACCGTAGCGCTTCATTTTGATTCATATGTCTAAATTTAATTCTTAACATATGATTGATTTGCATAGTCCATTCTTTTAAACGTGAATCTACACGGACTACATTCATGGTCCCTTTTTATGTTTTATTTAGCTTAACAGCCTTCATTGACCTTCACTGTAATGAAAAGAAGAATTTTTTGCTAAACATCTCATTTTGTGCTCCACCAGCGACAGTCAGTCATGTGTTGGGAATGACAAGACAAAATCATCTTGTGCAGTAATTATAACAAATAATTTTGTTTAATGTCCTCCTGATATTGTTTTATTTTTAGACCATCTCACTCTGGATTACCTCAGGCTGCGAAGGACATGTTATTAATGTCATCTACTGACGAGTCATCAACATAATTCCTCATATACGGATGAAAAGACTCAAGGATAATTCTGCCATCCTTCCCCAACTCCTACTTTCAACGCGGCTGATGGCTTTCAAAGACTTAAAGGGCTCCAATTTTGGCCTTTTTACAAAATATAATAATAAAAAAGATGCCTTTTGTGTCTCTAGAATGTGTCTGCGAAGTCAAATTATTAGATTATTCATTATACCCTATTAAAAATCTCAATGCTTGGGTCAGAGGGATTGGTAGCTATTTTGGCATCTGTGCCTTTAAATTAAAGTGAGCTAATTTTTCCCATCCACTCAAAATATGTTCTCCCCCTCACTCTTATGACCTTTCAATTCAGACAAGGATAACCAGATTTGGACATCAGAATAAACAGCAAACAGACAGACACCAACTCAGACCTGAAACAGAGACATACAGTCACAAATACCACAGTAAGATGAATGAGCCACACACAAATGCCATTACAACGATCGCTGTGAATGTGTTTTTACTTATCTTCTCGCAGCAAATGTAACAGGTTGCCCATCAAGCGGGTAAATATGCTGCTGTATAGATCATTGTAGCTAAGTGACTGTACAAAACAAACCTGATTAAATGTCCACAAACTGAGACTCCGATTGTGTGATTGAAGCATCCTTGGGTATAGTTGTGTACACTATGCATCTATGGTGATTCCAGCGGTCATGAATTGTGTGTCTTTAAAAGTATAGTAGATTATAGATAATAGATTATTGGCAAAGGCCTTAATACACTTAAAAGCTAAACTGAGGAACAAACTAGATGTAAAGTCATTCTGAAACAAAATCAAGCCAAAATGAGAAAAAAGCAAGCTTTTGGGAATATTTGGGACTGGTATTGTCATGATCACCAGCGATCCAGACTTGCAGAATGCTGGTAAACACATGCACTATCATCCAAACTACAATTGTGCCACTGAACTGCACTACATTTCCCACCGTGCACTTCACACACACACCTGTTCTGCTTCTCCTTTGATTACACATGTAACCCCACCAGTCCTCCACGAGCTAAACCGCTCCAAGCTGGGCTCGAACCGGCGGATTTCCGCATGGGAATTGGTTGCTCTACCAAGGAGGCTTAAGACCATGGCCTCTAGCATGTCGCTAGAGCACCTTTAGAGGTCAGAGGAATGAAGTTTACCTGCACAGCATTTCACTAGCTGGCCTCCACTACAGTCACCATCCTAAACCTCACTCCCATCTGGGTCACCAAAGTAACCCTGCTGGTCCTACTGCACCAAGCCTGCTCTGAGCTGGGATCGAACTGCAACTTTCCGCATTGAAGTGGGTTGCTCTACCAAGGAGGCTAAAGACCATGCCTCTAGCATCTGTTGCTAGACAACCTTTAGAGGTCAGAGGAGTAAAGTTTACCTGCACCGCATTTCACTAGCTGGCCTCCACTACACACACACAGCTGGGAGCTGCTAAAGAACTGATTACTCAGACTAATGGTAATCGTTATCATTAGTAATGATTTAAGACTTTTTAAGACACCCCCGTCCCTGGAGAATGCTCAGTCTATTAGATGATTCAATGGGTGGCTCCTGTACTAGAAGGTGGGGCTTCATTTGTCATATTGACCAAAACTATGCAAGTGACTTGTCTTGTGTATGCTATAGTCTTTGGCGTAGCCTCTAAATTGCTGCTTATAGCTGTTTTTTTATTTAATTATTATTATTATTATTATTATTATTATTATTTATTTATTTTTCAATGGGTTTTCAAGCTTCACAAAATCGTGTTTTGAATAAACTCATTACTAATTAATGTACCAGATAACTGTTTTACAGCACAACTTAAAACTATACTATAACCAAAAGTGCTCATATTTCATGTTTAATACTATAAAGCTACACTGGTATAAATTTCTAAATAAATATAAAGTGGCATAACATAAGCTCATAAAAATAAGCAGCACATACAGTTTGTAGCTACACATTTTCATTTAAGCATCCAGCAATTACTACCAGAATACCACTGCAGGTTTCCTTTAACCCCAAAGCAAACATCGAAAATGAACACCAAATCAGAATATTGGGACCTTCATGTATTAGTTATGTTCCTGGATCTCTAACCTTGATTTTTTGATTTGAACTGAAATTTGTTGCTTGCAGCAGATGATCAAATCAGGTGCTTTCTTTGAGCAAGTGTGTGTGTGTGGCCATCACACCTTCCTAGAAAAAAAGGCCTCTTTTGTCTAGGGTAGCTTATCATTTACACACAAATAATGAGCTAGGTGTCCGCTTTCTTTCAACATTTAATGAAAAAGCCCTGACAAACAATGGCATTTTAAACCTCATTGTGAATTAATGATGGGCACAAGCTAGACACATCAGACATGGTTCAAAAAAGGGCTTTGTTTCAAAGAGTGTGCCATTCAATACAGGAAACAAGGCCAAAAACCACAGGCACCACTTTGACTATATTAAAGAAAATGAGTGAAATCAAACAGCAGGGCATTGCCCTGCTAGATCTGTGGTTTTAACCACAATATGTTGAATGCAATGACATTGACCACAAAAATATAGTTGAAATAATATTATGTGTAGATAAATCCAAGTTAAATTAGTTGGACTTCACACAATCTTTATCTAAAACTATATTTTATTATATGAAGTACAGTTGAACAAAAATTGAAAAAATTAAAAACTGCTTTTATTCTAGCTGAAATAAAACAAATAAGACTTTCTCCAGAAGAAAAAAATATTATCAGACATATGGTGAAAATTTCCTTGCTCTGTTAAACATAATTTGGGAAATATTAAAAAAGAAGAAAAAAATTCGGAGGGGGCTAATAGTTCTGACTTCAACTGTATATTTATACACTCTGAGAAAAAAAGGTACACAGTGGTACAAATAATGTTCCTTGAGGAATAGTTTTATACCTTTGTAAAAAATGTACATTATACACACTCTCAGAAATAAAGGTACTCTAGCTGTCACTGGGGCAGTACCTTTTCAAATGGTGCATATTTGTACATGAAGGGTCCATAATGGTACCTCAAAGGTACTAGTTTGTTACATTTGGGTACTAATATGCTTCTTTTAGGTACCACTGTGGACTATTGGGGTACAGATTTGTTTTTTCAACACATTTCTAAAAATAATAATTTTAATAACTCATTTCTAACTTCTTCTAAATCTTAACTGATTTATTTTATCTTTACCATGATGATTGTATATAATATTTTTCTAGATATTTTTTCAAGACACCACAGCTTAAAGTGACATTTAAAGGCTTAACTAGGTTAACTAGGCAGGTTAGGGTAATTAGGCAAGTTATTGTGTAGTGATGGTTTGTTTTGTAGACAGTCGAGAAAATATATAGCTTAAAGGGGCTAATAATTTTGTCCCTAAAATGGTGTTTAAAAAATTTTAAAAACACTTTTATTCTAGCTCTTCCGGTCCCAAACCAACAATGGGAAAACCTATAGACTCATATCAATTCATGTTTTTCCAATTTATTTCCAAATTATGCTCATTGTCTCCTTTTTTTAAGAATACATTGAATAAATTCCTTTAATTTGCCAGGCTTTCACAAATTGCATATCTGCAAAAAGACACACACTTCAAATCAAACCCTTGAATAACAACAGAACAGAGACGTGCTATTTCATGTAAAACTTCAACAATAAATCAGTCCTATCCAAGCCATTAAGCGCCAACTGCAGCCTACAAGCTAACTTAAACAAAACCGAACAGAGATCATTTCCGATATCTTTGAAGTTTTAATATAGCGGAGCGTAGTCGGCGAGGAACCGGTGTGCACAGATGAAAGCGCTTCCCTTCATATCCATAATTAGAAGCCAAGGCACAAAAGAAAAGGCAGAACAAGCACCAGGCCTGATGAGCAGCCAGTAAAGCGGAGGACGCAATTTGTGCGAGTCCTCTCTGTAATCAGGGGTCACTCAAGACCGAGGAGCCTTCTTCCAGGATCCTACCGAAAATACGGAAAATTACAGTTCAGAGGGGACGACTGTAACAATGGCAATTTAACCCCCCCTTCGTTTCCCCCACATCTCCTCGGCTGCTGACAGCCTGAATGCTCAACCGTGATTCCAGCCAGAGGATTAGCTTCCACATTTGGATTGCTGACTGTGGATTTTGCATGCAGGAGTTTGCATACAGAAATGCAAAGCTCTTTAGGGAAACACGGGCAAGGAGAAATAAATAATAATTTCCTCTACTGCAGCAGGAGGAACTTGCTTTAAGGTTTGCAAACCACAAAAATTACTTTTGTAGCTTGTGGTAATTGTTAGTGAAAAGAAAAAGAAGGGGAAAAAAATGTTTGCTGTTTGTTCAAATACAGTTTAGCAAAAAAAAAAAAAAGTATTTAGTCAGCCACCAATTGAGCAAGTTCATTCATTAATTGATTTTCTTTTCAGCTTAGTCCCTTTATTAAACAGGGGTCACCACAGCGGAATGAACCGCCAACTTATCCAGCATATATTTTACACAGTGTATGCCCTTCTAGCCGCAACTCATCACTGGGAAACAACTGTGCAAGTTCTCCCTCTTAAATAGATGAGAGAGGCCTTTAATTTCTATCGAATAGGTATCGACCCTTCGCTAAGCCACACTCAAAAATGGCCACACACCAATCGTGGCTTAGCAACCGTAGCTACGTGCAGGGGCTCTGTCAAGCTTTCGAGCGAGGGAAACAAGCCAAAGCATTGTGCATATGAATTGTGCAAATCTGATACCTGGTATCCCAGTCTGATCTCATGAGGAAATTAAGTATGTTACGTTTTGTCAGTTTAGTAGCTATTTTGTAGGAATTCATACAAGTTGAGTCGTACGAAAATTTACGATTTTAAAAAGGAGACGTGGCACCTAGCCCCGCCCCGCCCTTAAACCCAACCATCATTGGGTGATAAGCAAATCATACTTAATTGAGTTCATGTTTTCACCCCCATGTTTCACAGTAGGTATGGTGTTCCTTGAATGTAACTCAGCATTCTTTCTCCTCCAAACATGACAAATTAAGTTTTTACCTAAAAATGTCTATTTTGCTTTCATCTGACCAAATCAAATGCACTCTAACAAACTTCAGACGGGCCTTGACATGTACTAGCAGCAGTCCCTAGGGCGCAGTGTGCTGTTGATGGTAGCCTTTCTTACTTTAGTCCAGTGGTCACCAAACTTGTTCCTGGAGGGCCGGTGTCCTGCAGATTTTAGCTATAAACCCTAATCAAACACACCTGAACAAACTAATCAAGGTCTTACTTGGTATACTTGAAACATCCAGCAAGGTGTGTTGAAGCAAGTTGGAGCTAAACCCTGCAGGGACACCGGCCCTCCAGGACCAGGATTGGTGACCCCTGCTTTAGTCCCTGCTCTCTGCAGGTCATTCACTAGGTTCTGGGATTTTTGTGATTATTTTGATCCCACAGGCCGAGATCTTGGATGAAGCCCCAGATCGAGAGTGATTATCAGTGGTTTTGTGCGTCTTCCATTTTCTAATAATTGCTCCCACTGTTGATTTCTTTACACCAAGCTGCTTACCTATAGCAGATTCAGTCTTCCCAGCTTGGTGCAGGTCTACAATTTTGTTTCGGCTGTCCGTTGACTGCTCTTTGGTCTTGGCCAAAGTGGAGTTTGGAGTGTGACTGTTTGAGGTTGTGGACAGGTGTCTTTTATACAGATAACGAGTTTAAACAGATGCCATTAATTAACTCGCACAACTGGTGGCAGACCAAATACTTTTTTTTGCCCCACTACTGTATATAGATGGCATACAAGATTTTAGGATATTTGTATGATTTCATAATCATTAGTCTGTGCTCATATGTACATTTATAAGCTCCTACTGATCATTAATGAAAAGAGACTTGTCATTAGGCAAATATTTCATGTTGCATATTAAGTTCAATGTATTTGATATTTTTGATACCTTTACATATAGATATGTAAACAATATTAGATTAATAAGACAATCAGGAATAATAGGTTTCCAATCAAATAAAAGGTATAACTTGTGTCAGAAACTTGAGCTTGAACTCATATGGTAAAACCGGCACTTATAATTACTTTGGAAGTCCAGTAACCTGAGACTGGTGATTATGGTAGGGGGAGTAACATTTCTGACACGCTTGAGGTGTTTGGCCAATCACAACACACTGTCAGAGCACAATCACATCACTCTGGGCTTTTCAGAAGTGGCTCTGTAAAAACAAAATGCAGGCACAGCATTTTAGACTGTACACGACTGGAAATAATGTACAGCAGGGGTGCCCAAACTCGGTCCTGGAGGGCCGGTGTCCAGCAAAGTTTCATTCCAACCCCAATTAGACACACCAGAACCAGCTAATCAAGCTATTGCTAGGTATACTAGAAACTTCCAAACAAGTGTATTGAAGGAAGTTGGAGCTAAACTATGCAGGACACCCCTGATGTACAGTATGTCAAAGAAAGAGTGTTTTTGACAATTCTAGTGCACCCCAAAAGCCTAAATGATCTTTTAAAACAACACGTGGAGTATTTAAAGTTAATTTCACATTATAAACGCTTTCAGACCCACATATGAAGTCCTGCATTAGTAAAGCAACATTACATGTACAAGCATATCCCTTATTGCCTTTACAGATTAGGTTACAAAACTATGAGACGTGTTAAGTAACCCTGCTCAGACCCACACCTTGACACCGAGGTAAAGTTTCACACCAAATGAACATAAATTAATCTCGACAGGCAAGGGATATGATATGCATATATTGAACATGATCTAACATTAAATTCGGCTGTGCAAAAACAAGGTAACCGTAGATGGTATGTTTAACAAAAAGAAGAGTACATAGAAAACATCATCTGATCTTGTGATTTCTTCTTTGAAAGTCTGTATATCAACAAAGGTCTCGGAAAGGTCGGTTTGTGCTGAGATTATTCGAGAACAAAGATAAGTGGTGAGGATGTTCAGAAGCACAGAAACACTCATCTTGGAACAGTTTGAACTTATTTCATCAAAGAAACCGAGCACTTATAAATGTCTGAGATGAAAAGGGCACAAGAGCAAACCTTCTTACTGATAAACTTCTTGTACATTTAAACTAATGATTATGATTTAACATAATTATTATCTTAAATTTATAGTTTAACAGTCAGGTGATTTTAAAATGACTTCACATGTTGGTTGTTGTCTCATGCTATAGATAAAAGATCAGCAAATACAGGTCTTACTAATATTTTAATCAGTACCAAAAAGATGTTATATCCTATAGACATGTTAACATGGTAATAACTGTTTGAATTACTGTATATATACTGCATAACTTTCAGAAGGCTATGAAATTGCCATCAGGTGAATAAGTTATTCTGTAATTCACTATGGTTCAAGTGAATGACTCAGTAAGTTGATATTGAGTGAATGAATGACTTAATGAATCGTTATTGTGTGAATGAATGGCTTAATAAAATCAACATTGTTTGAGTGAATGATTCAGTGATTCATTATTGCTTGAGTAAATGACTCTCCAAACTAAGAAAGATTGAAAGCAAAACTTTTCTAACATTAAAAAAAAAAAATTAACAGCATGTAAGTTATGTAAAATTATTTACCAGGCTCATTGGAAATATGTCCTTCAGCCTACCTTTTTTGTAAAAGTTGCATATTTCAAAGGTCAAATCTACTAGAGGGAGCTGTCAACATTTTTACAAGTCTGAAATACTTTACTTATGGTTCAGATAAACGTTATTTTGTACACATCCACGAGAATGTGGGGCTTTTTGTACAGATCACCTAGCCAAACGCTGACCCAAACCTTCCCTAAACCCAACCAATAGTTTTTTCAAAAGCAAGCATAAGAGAAAAGTGGACTGTTTACATTGTTTTTATCCCTTTTGTGGAACCATGTTCCCCAACTCAAACCTATGTCATCTGTATTACAAGTGCAACAACATACAAGGTGAGCTACTGAGCAAACTGACCATGCCAGAAAAGTTGTCAATATAGAGATAGGCAGGTGAGGCAAACATATTAAACTATAATTCAAGTTTTTTGTGATTATTGTTGGTTAACTGCATAAAAATCCATTTATAATGTCCCCTTTAAATATCATTAGCGTGAAAAGGAGCTAACATTTTTGGCAACACACTGCCCCATAGCATTTATTTTACCTAAAAACTACAGTCAAAAGCATTTAAAATGATGTCTAAACTGTTTACTTAAAAAAATAAAAATAAACGAATCTGACTTGAGATTTAAGAACCAAAAAATAAAAATATGCAATATGCAAAGTACAATAAAACAGAATTCTACATGAAGTGCCTTGTACTCCACATAGTGTGGTGAATCTGGGGTCTGTGGTTCTATCCAATACCATGCAACATTGCTGGAAAAAACAGTAAGCTCACAGTTTAAGTGGATTGATGATGTTATTTTAGTGTTATATTTAATGATATATCATGTCACTGCAATTTGAAGAGCTATAATGAAGCTACTCTCATGTCTTTTTACTGCATAACAATACATGCAGCTGTATGGCTATTAAAAATGCCAACTTAACTACAATTTGACATATTATTCTAGAGAACACAAACAATAGACTTTAAATAGCAGATGTACATAATACTATTTCATGAAGGACGCATTCTAATTACTGTATGATTCAGCTACAATAACAAAAAACAGCCGCAATAGTAAACTCAATGCAGAATTTATGAGCTGTCTGAAAATATATTACAAGCTGTCAGAATAATTACAGCTGAAAGGCATTAGCATTACTCATCAATATATAATCACAGTATGATGTAATGTAAGAATCCTCAGTGTCAGTACACTGTACCATGACAATAGTACACCATCTCTTTTGTGCTGTATGCGAATGTAGAAGTAGTATTTCACACAGCCGGTCCACATTACTAGTCATCTCATTCTCCCATACCTGTCCTTCCACAAAAAAAAAAAAAAAAAAAACTCTGCCAAGACCTACTGCAGAGACTAAAGTATCTTATGTAACACTCATCTGATCCAATTTCCACAACAAACACCTTCACGTCTGTTCTTAAACAGTCAAACACAGCTCACAGTGATCATTATAAGTCAAATAAATAAATAAAAATAACAGTATTTTAAGATGTTCTTGTTACACATGTCCATATTCCAAAGCCTGCTATTTTAATGTATTCTAATTCAATCATGCTTCTTAAAAACGGAGGTGCTGATACTAATAATCTTTTTATTAGCATTATATTTTGCTAATCCCCTATAAACAGATTTCCAGTGCTTTCAAACGTATCCCATCAGCCCACACTGGGATGACGGCAGTAAATCCATAATGTGATAATGATAAAGCATGCAGTACACAACTTTGATGAGAAAATATTAACATGTTTCCATGTTGCAGATTTAATAGCCATGATTGATTAGGCCTTTCTAATGCTTCTCTAATAATATCAAAATTTACAACAAGCTTAAATAAATGCCTGACATAGAATTTAAAAGCTTTACCTCTAGTACTAGCCATAGCTGGTCTCCAGTCTTGACATCCTTCTTGTAGAACATCCCAAAGAATTTAACAACATTGGGATGGTCTGAAAGAGCTTTCAGGATGTTATACTCAGCTTCAATTTCTTCATCGATGTCCTAAAAATCAAATGTAAATAAATTAAATCGATTCACAAGTTTGCTGTGTTCAAGAAAAAGAGAGCAAATGTCAGCAAAAAAAGGAAAGCTTAAATGTAAAAATGTAAAATGTAAAAAAAAGAAGAATATTTTTGTAATATGAAAAGAGTTGCTTAAACATTTTCATTAAAATATCAATCCTTTTAAGAGATGCATGGCACTGACAAGCTTCCATTTTCATTATTGAGTGTATTAAAACTATTTGTAATACCTATTCAGCGTTCAGAAACACAAACAGATCCATTGATGAAATAAAGTATTTTATGAGTCATTTTATCTATTGAATTTACCAAAACCGAAGAAGCCATAAAATGCCAACATTAATAAAGCCCCACAGCAGTAAACTACGCACGGAGTAGAATAAAATGGTATTTTCTGGCTTCAATACCCCCAAGATTTTTGACCAACTTTTGGCAGAAAGAAAATTACTGTTTACTGATTGAACTTGGCGGAAAACAACCTCTGAATGTAGAACTCTAATAGATATGGCACACAGGGCTTTTCTGTGATGCCTTTTGGCTTCAAAAGTGCTCCGTACATCTATTACAACACAAGATTACTGCATTTCCTGTGCTCGGAAAGCAGTGAAAATAAATATTTGTGAATATCTGAAGTACAATGACCACAGCAGCTGCAGCCTATTAAATTAAGCCTACATTTATTTGATCTAGATGAGTGATTTTAAATACGTTGGCAGCCAAGGCCATTGAAATACTTTCAAGCCTCCATTCAGGACCTTGAAAGGGTGAAACTCCGGTGAAGTAAATGAACACAAATTGCACATTTTCTGAGAAGCCATCTGATCATGATTAGGCTGGGTATATGCTGTTAGAGGCCCTTTTATTTGCCCAGTCACTAAAGGAAAGAGTGCGTGGCTGCAGAAATAATGAGAAAGAGACAGTCACACAGAAAGCCTTTTGGCATTATCTGCAGGATATGGATGTTCTATTCTTAATATGACAGTGGCGAGTGGATGTTCTCAGTGGTCAGTAATTCACCACAGGCCTCACTTAGAGCATAAACACGTTCACAGGTACACATAAATACATGAATACAGATGCACATTGACTGAACCTGAAGGGCCAACCATGACCCTGTCCTTAACCTCAGTGTTCTCTGCAAATATGACTTTGAGTTTATGACTCAGTGTTTGGTAAAACAAGTCTATGTGCTTGTTGTCTTTGTTTATTGTAGCCTGACACATGCACTACATATAGGTTAGATCTGTACTCACATGGATCGGATCCAGTATTTTGACTGCAGCTTTGCTGCCATCGACCTTATTATGCACTTTGTAAACTTTCCCATAAGTCCCTTTGCCAATAGTCTCAATGATCTCCCAGGTGTCAGACGGATCTGGGAAGCTGTCAAAGATGATGGATTTCCCTGAGCGAGGAAACATCTTCCCGAGTGATCTCCTGAGAAGAAAGAGCACATATTGCATCTTGAGACAGATGTTCTTTGCAGTTAAAGACAGTATGCTTGCTGTTTTTCCATTTGACTTATAGTTGATAAAATCTGTTGATATCAAATCTGCACAGGTGTAAAATGTGATTAAGAAAAGCTGTGCAATCACTATGTGACGAGTAAAAGAACCTTTGCATTAAAAATACACAACAGTATGCACTTTAAAGTTAGTCTTAGCACAACTAGGGCTATATTTGCTTGACAGCCATGTTGCGGATTAACAAAGATCCATATAGAAAGAGTGGTAACATGACCTACTTGTCAAAATCAAACTTTTTAATTCCTGACTTAGTGTATCCCTCTTTTGGCTGTTGTGTAAAACTGGGAATGGATGACTTTAGGCTAAAATGTCTATGGAAACTATTATTTCCATGAAATTCATTATAGTGCAAAAGTGTCTTTAGATTATTCAAGCGATCTTTAAACTAATAAAGATTATTCTTTTAAAAACTGTTCACTAAAAAGTTCTGTGTAAAACGAAAATGAGTTATTCTGACTTTATTTTTAAGAATGTGGAATGGAAAAATAAATTTGAACACATTCAATATTTTAACTTGCAGTACAGACTACAATAAGAATAGAAAACAGAAAAAATAAAACACTCAATTTTTGGCTTGTTCCCTGCTCTATAAGGGGTTGCCCAAGCAGAATGAACCCTTATTTACTCTAGCATGTTTTACTAGCTTCTTGCTCCAACCCAGCTCTAAGAGTACAACCTTCAGTGCTGGAAAACACCCACATACTCTCCCAGTCACACACTACGGGCAGTTAAGTGTATCTAATTCATCTATACCACATGACTTGGACTGTCGGGGAAACAGAAACACCCAGAGGAAACCCACACAAACACGGGGAGAACATGCAATTTCCACACAGAAAAATTGAACCAGTGACCTTCTTGCTGTGAAGCAACAGTGTTAACCACTGAGTCATCACCCAATAATAATAAAACATGAATTCATTTATTCATTGTCCTTCAGCTTAATCCCTTATTTTTCAGGGGTCGCCACAGCAAAAACAACCGCCAACTATTCCAGAATATGTTTTACGCAGCGGACACCCTTCAAGCCAAGTACTGGGAAACACCCATACACACTCACATTCACGCACACACACACTCATACACTACAGACAATATTTTGTTTACTCAATTCACTTATACCCGTGTCTTTAGACTGCACCCACACTAACATGGGAAAAACATGTAGAGTCTGCATAGAAATGCAGCTGGCACAGCTGGGACTCAAACCAGGGACCTTCTTTCTGTAAGGTGACAATGCTAACTACTGAGCCACTGTGCTGCCAGCCATAAAACAATTTTAACAATTTAAATCAAATTTGAATGACATTTCTGGTCAAAACTATCCCCTGTTTCACAAATGACTGGTTTATTGTCCACTATTTGTAAGAATTTTCTGCAAAGACATGCTAAAACAATGTATTTTTGCATTAAAGGCTGTTTTCACTGTGACTTATTGTAACCTACTCTTAATCTAAACCATGCAAGTAGAATTAGTCATACATGTGTTGGAAAATAAATTTCAAAAGTAGCAAAAACAGCACACAAAGTCCAAACAACAATTAAGAAACTTGACGTTCTGTAACTACTGTTAGTAGTAATCGCTGATCTTATTAAGCTGTCTGTCTAACAGACTCAACATTTGTGACCCTTCCGGGTGAAAGTTTAACCAGCTATTTCTTTACTCCAATTAAACCAATTTTAAAGATAAAACCTCAAGTTCAACATGTCACTTACACTCTTTCCTCAAATAATTGCTGAACATTTTGTTGAATAAGTCCATATTGACTCCGTTGAGGCAGTCGTGGCGTGTGAACACTTGTGGAGGAGTTAACCACAGCTAAAGCTAATCTCAACAAGCCATGCCTGGCACCAGAAACAATGCTAAGCAGCAGAAGATATGTTGGGATTAAGAGGAATTAGTTGACTACGCCATGAGCCTTTCCTTATTTAGATCTTCATTGATATAGACGCCAAAGTTAGTTAGGACTACTAAGAATATAACTCCTGGGGGACTACCTCTCCAACCCAAAGAAAGTAACCAGACAGAGTACCTTAAGAAGCATCTTTATCCATTTGTTTGGGGGTTTCACCAAAGAATGCTCTTAAGTTCTGTATGAAACCCATCAGGTTTGATTGAAATCACTAAACAAAGTACAAGTACAAAAACAAGTACAAATTCTGTTTTCTTTAGAATAAACTAGGTATGTTGAAAGATTTCCCTGGTGAAAAATTCAGCTTAAACCAGCCTAGGCTGGTCGGCTGGTTTTAGCTGGTTGACCAGGCTGGTTTTAGAGGGTTTTGGCCATTTCCAGGCTGGTTTCCAGCTATTTCCACCCTGGTCTTTGCTGGACAGGTTGAAAAAAGACTAGCTAAATCCAGCTAAAACCAGCTTGACCAGCCTTGTTTAAGCTGGACATAGCTGGTTTTGGCTGGACAGTGCTTGAAAATGAAAGCCATGTTTGATTATGGATGAAGCTAATCTTTAAAAGGTTGCCAGGCACTTCACACTCCAGTTGTGGACAGGACAATTGCTTTAAAGGAATATTTATTTATTAGGGACCGCCTATGAAGGAGATCTTATAATCACCTGGTGCAAAATGCCCCTTATGTGTCAAGATACACTGTGTAACAAAAGGGAACATGTTGGCATGCCTGATCTTGGTTCAACATTGCACATATATGTTGGGGAAAACAACTAATTCTGTTATAAAGCGTCATTTGAGCATGATAGGGCATTATCTGTCATTACAAATGCCAGGTGATTAGCCTTCTAAACAGAGGCCACACAGCCTGTAACTGAGCACATGCACAGCTCAATGCAAACTCCCCAAAGAACCTCCAGACATGTTCAATAATGAATTGAGCTTCTATATGTTACAAAACTCCATGACACAGAGACACCGGGGAAAACAGAAGATAAGGCTAAAGCCCACCTCCACACTCACAAATTACAAGACATTGGGTGTGAGTGTGTAAGCCGATCTCCCCTACGTGAGGTACTTAGAGCTTATGAGCAGCATTACCGTATGCATTTTTTAGTGAGGCAAGCTTCACTGTTGCTGCTCATACACGGTTTGAGGCATTAATGATAATGGGCTCGTAATTTGGGTCAGTACGCAACCACCACAGAACACCCTATCAGCCACCTCATAACACTTGGGGAACCTCGAAGACCTCAAAGACCCCTTCATATTTTGGCATGAGTTTTGCATTGACAAACAACAAAGAGCTAGGTGAAGCAAAGTTAAGGTTGTATAGACTCATAAATTCAACAAGACTTTCATCAGAGATGCTGGTCCATTTGGATAAGATGGCATCAAACAGTTCAGGCAGATTATTTAACAGCCCATTCATGATGTAAACATCCTCTGCCACCAACCTTCCCAAACATGCTCAACTGGATCAACATCCATTGACTATGGTCGCATTTAAGTATACTGAACTCATTATCATGTTCTAGATTATAACTAACTCTATAGATGGTTGTGTGTGATAATACCAGTAGATCAGCAGCTATAAAAATAGTCTGACCAGCCCATTTGTCCAATCCGCATTAAAGACAGTTGAACATGTAACTAATGAAGTATAAACACTGGAACTACCAGCCTGATCTCACAAAGAAACGCAACTATTTTACATATTGTCAGAAAAGTGACTAATTTGTACAAATTCTTATATTTTCATTTATATGAAGACAATCTTTAAGGGGTGGTGTGCACCAAACCTCACCCCTAAACCAACCTCGAAGATTGTACAAAATTATATGAATTAGCCACTAATTTAAAAAGTTGCGAATTGATGTGAGATTGTGTTGGAACTACCAGAAATCTAAACTGCTAGAATTACCATGCTGGTCATATAAGACTGTACCAAATAAATTTTTGTCATGATTTATTTACATTTAGATTTTTGAGATTTTAGAATTAAGCTTTGAACAACTGTCATCATATTTGATGAAGTCATTACCTAAAAATACAATGTTTTTTGTAATATAGCCTATAATTGCAATAGTATCTGGATGCAGCCTTTATGATGCAAGCTGAGAGTGCATCCCTCAGCGATGCAATGTCACGCCCCATTCAAACGGGGTTTCAGCGTCAACGCTTGACTGAAGGCGTGTCTGAAGTTGGGGCTGAAGTGATCGTCATAGAAGCGTCAGCCAATGAAATTCAGTCAGCAATAGGCCACTGTCTAGCTGGTGTATTTGCATACAGCAATCTGATTGGCTGACGCTTCCGTTGACGCTTGAAAAGTTGAGCTGGTCCCAACTTCTGTAGCGAGCAACGCCTCTGAAGCGGCGCGGACGGATCCACAATGCAGTTCGGCAATGCCTGACGTCACCCATTCAAAGTGAATGGGAAGCGTTGAAGCTGACGCCCCGTGTGAATGGGGCGTCAGACACAATGCACTCAATGGAGTGAGTGACGTCACTGTGATGGGTAGGGTTAGGGGTGGGGTTAGGAGAGCCCATTAAAAAGCATTGGATGCAGCTCAGATTGCACTGCACCAGGTCTGCATCAAGATCCCTCTCTTGAATTTTGTACGAGTTACTAGACTGTCCTGCAAGAGGGGCGCAACCCTGCTAAAAAAACAGCTTAAACCAGCCTAGGCTGGTTGATTGGTTTTAGCTGGTTGGCCAGGGGTGCGTTTACAAAATCGTTAGCCAACTAAGGTCATCACAAACATAGTTCATTGATTTGGTGTTTCCCAAATCCATCATTACAATGAACATTCGCAAACTTGCACGTTTTCAACTACACCTCTAGAGCAGTATTTAGAAGCATAGTTTCTGGCTGTGTTCTATTCCCAGTAATCCCCCCTATGCCCTATTCATTTAGAACGATCCAACATTTAAACATTTAAAAAATAACTAAAGTCCTCACTTTTAGGTGTAATATTCTAAGTATTTTTACAGTTCAGTTTTAGCAATCTTCACACTGACAATTGTGCTCCCTTCGCAGTGTACTTAGATAACACTTATGTCATTTTGAACACAGCCGTGGCTCATGGCGAAAGCTATAGGTGATCTATTATTTAAAAGCAGAATTTACGTTACGTCTCTAAAGCTTCTGAAAACAAACAACACAGCATACGTTAATGCCTTTAATTTATAGAAGGTTATTTATTAAGTATCTGTACTGTATATGACATGGGCCTATAGTGGTTAGAACATTTCTGCAGTTGTTTGAATGTGTCCAATTGTAAAAGTAGAATTAAAAAGCAATATCCTACTTAATTATAATCGTACAATAAAAATATTAATAATAATAGTAATAATTAGGATTTTTTTTCTTTTCTTAATAAATGGTTTACTGTAAATTACAACCATTCGCCTAATGATTTATATGATTTGTATATGAGATTACATGTTAGCTAAGTGGTTTTTATGTTTTAGAATAGAATATGGAATATTCTTAATAATATTTGCGAGTGCATGTTTTTGCCATAACTAATATTGGAATTTTTGAATGTGTCTCTGTGTGTGTGAAACAGTATAATTTGCACAAAAAGTATGGGGTTTTTCTCAGCTTTTTCTCTACTCCACCCCATTTTACAGCATCATTATGGACGTTTTACATTATAGCAAACATGGATCTGTAACAAGTTTTGGGAAACACTCGTCCCAACATCTTTCTTTTCCCAAACGATGCATGGTATGCCATGATAGTTCAACCAGGAGTTACGTCGTTGCTTGGTAAACACACCCAGCCTGGTTTTAGAGGGGTTTTGGCCATTCCAGGTTGACCAGCCTAGTCAGACTGGGAACCCAGTCAAAACCAGGCTGGTCGAGCTGGCTATAGATGGTTTTAGCTGGTCAAGCTGGTTAAAGATGGTTTTAGCTGGTCATGTTCCATAATATTGAATTACATCATATATAAATGGTCAACATTACTGCCTCAGCAGTTCTTGTGTTAAGTGGTACATAAAGATAGATTTCTCAAAGCATCATTCCACTTAACAGCATAGAGTTGAGAGTTGGTAATATTCTGTTTGGTATTCAAATCAGGTAGTTTAAAATTGCTAAATTTGTGTGCTACATTACACATAATGGATCATCTCCATTATTTAAAATATATATATATATTACCATTTCGATAGAATGAACACAAACAACTCTTACTAATAGAATTTTGTTTACCACAGCAATGATACAGAGGAAATGGCAAAAAGCAGTGATTTTTTTCTGAATGTGGTACAACCTATAATGAGCCTAATTTGCATAGAACCTATAATGAGCCTAATTTGCTTTCACAAGAATGACAATGAGCTCATTTAAATATGGCACAGTGCTATTTCTGCACCTTTAGCACCTGGCTACACAATATCGCAGGTGTGCAAAAGTGATAATGTGCAAAAAGTGCCACAATTGTAAATGTTGTGCAATAGTGAATTCATCCGGCATTTGCATACCTGTTTTGGCCAGATGTCATCTCTGCCTGCTTTGCATCCAGAGAGCAACTTCATGAAAGGCACTCTGAAACATTTCAAGATAATACATTCCACACTATGGCGAGGCTTGTCTCCTTATTTCACCTTTTTAAAGAACAAAAGTAGAAGCAACTTGAGGAGAGCAAAGAAACAAGAGCCAGGACCGCCAGGGAAAGAAAGACAAGAGACCTGAGCTAATTTACAAGGCTGTGAGCGGGTTGAAGTTTCAGTTTAACCTTTGCAGGGCAAAGCATAGACAGGAAAAATATACAAAGTCTTGTAAGACGGCATATAACGAAAGGGATAAATAAAGAGATAGTTCACCCAAAAATGACAATTAACTCATCATTGACTTACTCTTGTGTGATTTCAAAACTTTATGAGTTTTACAAATGAAGAAATTTTAAAGAAAGCTAGAAATGTGCAACCGTTGACTTCCATAGTAGGAAAAATAAATACTATAGAAGTCAATTGTTCTGTAAAATGTCTTCTTTTGTGTTCAAGAGGAAGAAAAACACTCAAATAGGTTTTAAACAAGCAAAGGTTGAGTAAATAAAAAATGTGTATTTTGGCTGAACTATCCATTTAACCTACCAAACAACTAAATATTAAGCTAAATTAAAGCATCTATTAAAATGGTGGTCCAATTATACATTATAAATATGTACATTAGGAAAGTCGACAATAAGCATTACTATATAACATTTTTGTTTAACATGCTGCTGTTTTCTAACTCAAAACATACTGCATTTAAACTTAATAACTTAACATTACTTAAAAACATCCAGCCAATAGTGTCTACCCAAGGTCAATCCTTGTCATTAAATCAAAAGAAACGTGTAACTGGTATTTAATTGGCATTTTAGATGCAAATCAGAACCAATGGACTTCCATAGTAGGAAAAATAAATACTATAGAAATCAATTGTTCTTCAAAATATCTTTTTTTGTGTTCAAGAGGAGAAAATAAACTCAAATAAGTTTTGAAATAACAAAATTTGAATAAATGAACAAATATTTTCGGTGAACTGTATATTTAACCCACCAAAAAACTAAATATTAAGCTAAATATTAAACATTTACTAACACAGAGGTCCAAATATACATTATAAATATGTACATTAGGAAAGTTTACAATAAGCATTGCATATATAACATTTTTGTTCAACATGCTGTTGTTTTCTTACTCAAAACATACTGCATTTAAACGTAATAACTTAACATTACTTTAAAACATGCAGCCAATATTATCTACCCAATGCCAATCATTCTCATTAAATCAAACAAAAACATGTAACTGGTTTTACCAGGAATTTTAGATGCAAATCAGAACCAACTGACTTTCATAGTAGGAAATACAAAAAAAATTTTGAAGTAAATTGTTCATTAAAATGTTTTCTTCTGTGTTTAAGAGGAAGAAATAAACTCGAACAGGTTTTAAACAAGCAAAGTGTGAATAAATAAAACTAATATTTTGGGTGAACTGTCCATTTAACCAACAAATACTAAATATTAAGATGAATTTAAGCATTTACAAACATTCAGTCCAAATATGCATTATGAATATGTACATTAGGAGAGTCGACAATAAGCATTACATATATACTATTTTTGTTTAACATGACGTTGTTGTTTTTTAACTCAAAACACACTGCATTTAAATGTACATTACTTAAAAACATCCAGCCAATACTATCTACCCAAGGTCAATCACTCTCATTAAATCAAACAAAAACATGTAACTGGTCTTTACCTGGCATATTAGATGCAAATCAGAACCACATCCCTATAAACTCCCATTTTGGCTAAGACATGCATTATACACAGGCACATGCTCACATCCACATTCAAAGAACCAAATTACAGCCAAACCCACACCTGAAAGTAGGCAAATCAACCACATTTGGTTTTCTAGTCCTGCCCTTGAGTTATCTAAGGCATAGAAAGAACTGCATTCAGCATAACTTCATCAGATCAGATCTCAAACTTAATGCAATTCCAATGCAAAAATAGCTCCAATGCTCATGTTTGTCCATATTTCCAGAGACATTTAATACATTTAACCAATCCTGCATTGTTTCCTATTCTATATTAGCCTATAAACACCTGCTCTGAAAACCAAACTGTCCAGAAAAAAAAGAGAAAAAAGCTCATCTCATGCAAGTAAACAAACTCCAACTTACAGTTTGCAGCTAGCGCTACATGCTCAGATATCAATCATTAGTAGCCTCCCATCGCAGAGGAAGGAGACTGTGCTAGTTACTGCCTACAGTTAGGTTATCTCTCTGTATGATGTATTATTCATCGGCAAAAAGTAACACAATATTGACAATATCCCACCATGCTTGGCTTCCGACCATTGCTTTAATGCATCCTCGATGTTGGCTGGGGTGACCTATGGACGGAGACATGCAATATCACTTGCAGGTGACAGAATGAAACAGGCAACTGTTCGGACAGCCGTTCTGTAATAGGTGTAATGGGTCATGACACCAGACTTTAGGCCATAGCATAGTGGGATAACGTTTCTACCTATGCAGAGAAAAGTGGTTTAGCCCAGACATCTTGAACTCTTTTGAGGTCTATGCCAGCGTTCTGTGTTTTGACTCAAGCTATAATGAGTCCAACAGAGCAACAGATGCTACTGTGATTGCCACTACATACAAGTCTGCATTTAATGTCACTTCTCTATCTTAGAGAGACATCTAGTGTCTCTGCCTCAGGCATCGACTTCATAATGACCTAGCAGACAGGCTTATTTCAGTGTCAGTGTGTATAATTACATAGACTTTAAATGAAAAAATGAAAGGTTTTATTAAAAGCTGAAGTAATATACAGCAGACAAACTGTTTTGTCAACATAGGTAGGTTTGATGGTGTGAGAAAGGGGAAACACTTCTGGCAGCTAGTTAGGTGTGTTAAACTTAATGTAGTGCTGCGCAAGCCAGTGTGTGTTTAACAGTTTAGTGCATTTTACATATAACCCATTTAATCTGTGAAAACAAAACTTAACAACAAGAATATAAAGAGTATTTCAAGAGTTCACACTTAGCTGATGATTGATAATAAAGCTTGTTTGGCGTGCTTTCCCAGGGGGGAGAGCTCTGAGCTTATAAGATCCTCGAGCCCTGGGCTCCCTCCCGTTGCAAGGCGAGAGGGGAGTTTGAGCTCAGGTAGATCTCGATGACTCCCCCTCCTGCTGCTAAGTGTCAGATATGGATGCTGAGAAGGTGTACTCAGAGTTTGGCTAAAATATTTTGGATTTATTGTTTAGGGTGCTTGTTTTTGAACTGTGGGAGGAAACCCGAGGACCCGGGGAAAACCAACGCGATCACAGGGAGAACGAGCAAAACTCTGCACAGAAATGTTGCCTGATTTTTAAGGGAATTAAAAAAAAGGGGCATTCTTGCTGTGAGGCAACAGCGCTAATCGCTGGCCACCGTGTCGCCCGATTGAGAGGAGGGAAAGTAGGGTTGGGTAGGGGGCTTTCTTCAAGACGAAGATATTGAGATAAGTCTGGTTATTTATAGTGAGTTAAGGATCATCTGATAGGATAATCAGTCATTAGCTAAAGTTGAAACAGCTGTGAACAATCATAAGCACGTGATCCTCTCGAAATTTGTTTATAAATAAACTTCACGAAGTTGCTAAAGTAAGTGGAACATGTTGACTGAGAAACATGCCAAAACTAGGGATGGGCAATACCAATATTTTTGTTTCTGATACCAAGTATTTGATACCAAGACAAGTTTCATCAATATAGATACCAACAATATTTTATTGTGATTTTTTAATCACCTTTATTTTATTATTATTATTATTATTATTATTAAATAAAACACAAGAAGCATAATTCCTTTTTACATTCATTAAATTACAGAGCCATAATTGGCTAAATTGCACCATAGATAACGAAAAATAATACATTGCACAAACCTTTTTTTATAAAAAAAAAAATTCTTCACTTTAATGGTATATTTAAGGAAACAAACAATTGCTGACACTCTCCTTTTGAGCCTGTTTTTCTTTTACTGATCAAAATCTTTTGTTTTTTGATAAGTAAAATATAATAAAACAAATAGTTGCCAAACAAAAAAATAAATAAAGCCTTGACAACAGACAATAGATCGCCACTGTGGCGAACGGTTTTGTGACGGGTATCACACGAAGCCTCAACATTATTTACTGGAGTAAAATAACTCCAGATTATACTTTGTTTATGTTCAGTCATGATGACCACAGCTCTGCTCTCAAGTTTTACAACCTGTGCTGGGTGTGTGTGGTATCTATATTACTGTGCCATGAGCTAACGATGTCCTATTAGCGGAGATAGAGCGGAAGAATATTATAGTCTCCATTCATGTTCCTATTTAAGTAAATGTTTATATAATATGCGGCTTTATAATTATTAAGATATTTTAAAATCTCTAACCACTCAGTAAGAAAAACACCCAGAAAAGATTGATACTTTTACTTAAGGTTCGATCCTTTTGATACATTCCCAGTATCGAAAAAAAATCGATACTTCACGATCGATCCGCCCATCCCTAGCCAAAAAAAAATAAATAAATAATAATAATAATAATAATGAAAAATTATCCAATTTACTACTATAGTAAAGCTATCAGGCTTAATTTAACAGATGCATGAACCCTTCACATGACTAGAAATAAAGGCTCCATTTTCAAATGCTTTTTTAAATATAACCATTTTTGCAGAGAGATTTCAATAAGCTCACATTTCCTTGCCAATTGTCCTTGTCTCGTTTCAAATGGAAGTCCAACATATACACTTAAAAAAAACTATTTTTGCTGCTTGTCCAAACAACTTATTTAAAATGAACTAAAAATGACACATTTCTTGAGATTTTTATTTGGGATAACTTAATTGTTTCATGTTCAATCCACTTTGATTTGCTGTTATCTTAGTCACTGGTGTAATTATTTACTGGTGTAAATGAACAAATCACTCCCTGAGAGGACTCATTGTTCTCAAGTCATACAAAAGTTCAAGAACGACCATCGCTAATGTCAACTTGAGGGCTTCCAATGCAACTGTTTATTAATATTCTTAATCACCTCTCTCTTACTGTTAGTTTGCGATGAGGGAATGATGCACTAAAGAAAGCCCCACCTCCTTCTCAGAATTCTGTTTCAGTCAGAAGCACATCAACATACTGAAATAAAAGTTTCAGGAACTTCCAGTTCAGGCTGACTTTAAAGGTGAAATAAATGTTGATGTAACATCAAGAACTTACTGATCTCCTAAAAACCACCTCTAAAAGAAGTACAACATATTTAGATGAGTCTTTCTTGAACATGAGGTAATCCAAAGACCCATAGTTTATAGATTAGATCCATACCACCTTAAAAATCCAAGCCATTAATCCACTTTACTCCTCTCAGCATCAATCAGCTCAAACTTCAAGTCTGGTTCTCCATCCTCTCTTTGCTTGACTGGACGTCCGGTAAGTTACGGTATTTGAACTTCCATTATAACATCCAATTATTTGCAAGCCCAGACAAGCATCTTCTTCTCTGTCAATCAATTGCCGCAGCCTTTCACACATCACCGGTGACAACACTCACCAACACGGGCTGCCGTCCAACCTCTAAATGTGTGTTTACCTGAGTAGGCCGCAGACATAGAGAGTTATACCTGAAGAGCTGCAGAAAGCTGAAATATTCATGGCTGCTTCTCTGTTTCTCTGGTTTGTTGTTATGAAGCTCCTGCGGTGTGCATTAGGTCCCTCCTTTTCCTGCAGTTTGGCTTTCACACTAGAGGAGACACCAGATGCCATGCTGTGTGCATCCCAGGAAAACTCCATGAGAAGAAGCTGCTACTTTTTCATGTACACCTTCATAAGCCTCCTTATCACACGTTACCTCTCTCTCTTTTGCGCACTCTATGATATGACTAGCCCGGGCAAACATCATAATTCGAAACGGTGAGGAACAAAGCCAGCACTGATATTTCAACCTCTAGAAAGGGGACCATCAATCACAGGCTGATAGGAGGACCACGGGCAATCAATAACTCTGTATGAAGTCGTCCACGTCCCGGCCCAAGAAAAGGCCCCTTGTCATGCATCACGCTGACACCTTCCCACTCCCACTTCAGGTCTCTCCCTGGCCTCTGACGGCCTTCAATTCCAAAGGGGTCCAATTTGATCAGCCTCTTTAAGTGGTGCTCCCTCAACTGGATCTCCCAGGCTTGAGTTACCACAGCTAAAGTGCCTCATTTCCTGCTCTGTTGGGTTACAAATGGTGCAGTCCAACCCACAGGCGGAGACACAGCAGTGGCCATAATGACCCCATGATTAGTGTGGGCACAGGGCCCACAACCTACTTGGACGGAATCTCCATCCCCCCAATTCAAACAATGAGCCAGACAGACACATTACCTGTTCTGGGCCCCTATTCAAAGCAGATAAGTACAGTCTCTGTGATTCACCAGTCCCTTTTCATGTGCATGCTCTAACCAGAAATGAAAGCAGCCAGAAATTAGTGAGCTGAAACATAACAAATGAGTTAATGCTTCAAGGTGGGGACTTCCTATGTGGTAACTAAATGTCAAATGTATAGTTAGTAGGTGTGCAATGGTACACAGAAGTCATGGTTTGGTGTGTACTGTACCTTGGTTTTATGTTCACGGTTCAACAAAGGACAACAGGAATAAGCAATAAATCCCCAATCCTTGTTTTTTTTTTTTTTTTTTTTTAAACAGGCAGTGTTTTGGTACAGTCTGAAAACTTACTGTGATACAAATGTAAATAAATGAAAAATAAATCTTATATTAGGCTCAACTTATAAATAATTAGGACACTTTGTTTTAAACTTTCAAAGGTTAAGCTCAACCCTCTCCTAAAACAAACAAACAAACAAAATCTTCATGAAATTTAGGATTTAATAATCTTCAAAATATATTTTTTAGGATGTTAAAAAGCATAAAAGGACTGCGTTGAGGCAACTGCCCCTTGCTTCTTTGCCTCCATGTTGTCTATTTAAAATCTTTTGATGCATGGCAATCCGTTGATTATCTCACTATGCAGTCACTACTTTATTTTTCCTGTCTACGGCGATTATAAAAATCAGTCCTGTGATTCCTGTCCAATCAAATCGCACATTGAAGGTAAATCGCATCATAATGAACTACCTCAAGACGCGCAATTTATTTTTGCAGCAAACAGTTTAGAAGCACTAAAAGTGTACAAGAAGATGTTCAAAATCTTTACACGCATTGACCCAGAGACTGTTTAGATCAGGGATATCCAAGCTCGGTCCTGGAGGGCCGGTGTCCTGCTGAGTTTAGCTCCAACTAGCTTCAACACACCTGCCTAGAAGTTTCTAATATACCAAGAAAGAGCTTGATTAGCTGATTCAGATGTGTTATATTGGGGTTTGAACTAAAATATGTAGAACACCGGCCCTCCAGGACCGAGTTTGGACACCCCCGGTTTAAACGCATGTGACTGACGAGAAGATGACAGACGTTTACTGTATGATGACTGAAATGGCTTTGAACACCCAGCAGGTACAAGATGTCAACACAACATCAGATTGACGTTGTACCCTAACGTCATGTGGATGTTGCATTTTGCTTGGAAATGAAAATCGGGTTGACATCAAAACTCAACGTCAGGCCAACGTCAATGTTGAACGTTTAACCCAAAACCAACCAAATATTAACGTCTAGTGATGTTACAGCTTAACGTTGTGTGGACGTTACCACTATGACGTCTATCAAACATTGAATTTTGGTTGCCATACCTGACGAATAAATGTCAGTATTTGGCATCAATATGACGTTGGTTTAAGATGTTGGCTCGATGTTGGATTTTGGTCTCTTTCTAACACAACCTAAATCAACCAAACATCAACGTCATTAGCGGACATCAAAATAAAGTTGTCCTTAGACACTGGCTAGACATTGAATTTTGGTCACCTGACATCACAACCTATATCTAACCTAATATTAACGACTTATGATGTAATGTGCCTGCTGGGTAATAACTAAATCCACTACAGAATGTTACGTTTACACACACCTGCACAAATTACATGTAAACGCATCAGCTTTTCACAGCATTATACTCCCTACTCACTACTCTTGAGTACTTTGGAAGGGCTACTTTTTACTCATACTTTGAGTAATATTTACAACAGATACTTTTACTCTACTTGCACTACATTTTTAAGCAAGTAATGGTACTTTTACTTGAGTATGATAGTTCAGTACTCTTGCCACCACTGGCCATTGTAAACATTACCTATTCACAAAGACCTTGAGAATAGTGAAACATCTGCAGTTAGTCTAATGATCTCCGCTACTACTATAATACTCAGTTAAATGTGACCTGCTGTCAGTGAGATAATAAAGCCAAACCAGTCCACATTCATCCAGTCGAGTGGTGAATTATTCTGCAATGAATCAATATTATAAATCTAAAGGAGATTCTTTGCCTTGTAATTTCACAGGTTACATCGTCTAACTTTATCAGTCAAAATTATCAGTTAGACCTTGTCAAAGAAGGCTATGAAAATAATTAAACAATACTGAGAAGCATAAACCATATGTTTTCCATTGGACTGTGGGTTGATGCTTTAGGCATGTGTCCTACTTAGATTTGTGGTTCATCATCCCACTCAGAACATTATTCACTCGCTGTTTGACATTTTATGCTTGGCATTTACTTACTGTGACAATGAAGATCACAATAGGAAAAAAATGCCATGCTGAAAGATGCCTAATGCAAGATGCTTATGGTTAAGATATGATATACGCAGTATTCCCGTTATGCAGTGCAGTTTTAGGTTAGGCACTTGAAGGGTGTGTCCGTGACTGTCATGATACCTTTATAATCATGACATGACTTGTTATATATGTGGGAGATTTTACGCATGCTTCTGATAATTGTAATTAGCTCGGTTAAGTCATTTTAAATACAAAGGTGACAATGTTTGTGATATCTTTGTTATGAGAACTTGACATAACCAAATATATCACAACCTCTTTGTCTTCGTCATCATAAATTGACATTACAAAGACTGCATAACATTTCATAAACATGATTGTACCCAAGCTCATTCTGAAAATGTACCTCTATATGCATTTCTGGTGAGCGCCAAATACGACCAGGGGTGATTTTATTGCAGTTTTTGTTTTCACAAATCCATCAGAGGTTGCAGTTCATGCTTTTTCAGATGTCAGATTTCTCTCCCGAGTGCCTTTCTTGCCTGTTGTTCTCGCATAAATCCACCAGAGGCCGCTATCCACTGACTGACTGACTGACTGACTGACTTGACCGATCGACTGTCCCACCCTCTTCCTTCCCTTAAACCCATCCAATTGTATGGATTGACCTATCTTCCAGACTCCAGTCTACCAAAGTATGTAGTGTTTCTTTGTAAAGTAATATCCTAAGTGGCGTAATACAGCATTTTCTGTTGTTTTCTTGTATATACAGTATATGAACATGGATCTTTGACAACACTGTTGTTTGTATGCAATATTTTCAAAGACGCAATGGAAAAAATGTACCATTAATCTCTAAACTAGACATTACATTTGATTGCATCTCTAAAAGAGTTTCCTTAAAGTACAAAGTATTGCAAGCATATTCACTTAAAGGGGTCCAATTATGACCCTTTTTACAACATGTTAAATAGGTCTCTGATGTCTCTAGAGTGTGCATGTAAAGTTTTAGCTCAAAATACACCAAAAAAATATTGTTTCATAACTGCCACTTTTAGGCTTTGATCCAAATTGTGCCGTTTTGATGACTGTCGCTTTAAATTCAAATGAGCTCCCAGCCCCCTTTTCAAATGGGGGTGGAGCTAGCTATGTCACAATCCACTTGTTAAGTGTGACATCACGTGAAGCGGCTTCCAGGTCTAAGTGCTAAATAAAACTGTATGGGGAGGTTCAACAAATGATTATAATAAACGTTTACAAAGAGATGTAATATTTTCGAAAATCACGTTTGCAATATATACATATATGTCTACGCCTAATATCCGATGGCCAAAAAGAGAGTCTAGAGACTGTTGTGTACACTATGATTTTATCTAAAATTCACTTTAACGTGTGTTATGATTAAAAAGTCGGCATAAATGAATATTTTATAAATTCAAATGAGTAGCGGCTTGGACCGGGAAACATATTTCATACGTCACCAACACGTTGCAACTTAATAAGCAGAAAGCAGCAGATTTAAAACTCTAATAACGTAAGGTTGCTTCTCACTCAGTGCTGTTTACGCTACTGAAGGAGAAATTGTAAATAATGGGTGGGACATTCCCTGTCTGATGACATAAACAAAGGGAGAATGTCAAAGTGTTGCCGCAGACTGTTTTTATGAAGAGTGATTATAATTAGAGACTTGCTATATTCACACAATGGTGTTTAAACCTTTTATAAACTTGATTTTTGCATAAAAGTATTAAGAATTCCAGATGAACTTCATATCAAGAATGATCAATATACAAATAACCAGAGTTTATTTACACTAAACAGTTTAAGGACTATGAAAAATCAGTGTCTGCCAAAGCAAAAGGGAAAAATTTGACCTTTGTTTCGTCATGCATCGTTTGTGTACACTATTAGCTTCAACAACAGAAGACACGCAGCTGTCTCTTCCTATTTGTCTCATCGCTTCTTTCTTTGCATCTTTCCACAATCAGCGCATCACAGCTGGAGATCCAGTGTATTTACACAGGCGCCGTGATTGTTTCCATACACACTTGAGTCTGGGTTGTTGTGAAGCAGGTGCTGATTCAAATGGCTTTGCCTCAGGGTGACAAGCATGTCAAATTCATCAATCCCCCACCACCGATGGGCCAACTAAGGTTAATTTACTCATCAAAACCCAGATTTGACTTTTTCTGATTTTTTTACATACCGAAACACTGCTCCTTTTACTGTAGGAAAATCATTTTTATGAACTTTAAATTAAAGGTGCAGTAGGTGATTGTCTTCAGAAACATGTTTTGTTGTGCTGGTTGAAAGTTTCTTCACAGTCTAAATAGTAATGATGAAAGTAAATCATCTAAATGTATTTATATGTATTTTTATATTCTGGGTAAGGCATAAAACGGAAAAATGTTCATCCAATTAATTATTGTCCGGCTGATATCTCCAAAAATTCAGAAAAGTAGCTCAAACTGTCTGTCAACAAATGTAAATTTGGACTTCTGCGCATCTCTGTTCACGCATATCCGCCATTAGCGTGTGTCTGCCAGCATGAGCGCTGCGCGTTCATGACACGTGCACACGAGACAGTTACAGTCGTGGCAAAATCAAATGCTGAACTGAAACTTTTGAAAATCCTGAATCAATATTGGAGTTACTGTTGTACGCTGGAGGAAGGACGACACCATTGCTAAAGTATTTCAGGAAATGTTCTGTTTTAAAACTATTTTAGTCCCCCAAAGCTGATGTAGAGTGTGTTGTGTTATGAATGGGTTATATGCACAGAAGTGTTGTTCAGCCGCTGAAATCTCCCGGTGAAAGATTGATGTGATTATTTTCAGTTTCATAAGGGACTTTTTACTGCATCAAAAATGTAGATAATTATTTAGTTTAACAACAAAACATGAGTAAATAGCGCTATTCTGCCTAGTCTGCTTTACTGAAATGCTTTCACATTGGTTCATTTTGGAACAATGACAGCACTTTGGACAATTGAGCTTACCCAGTTCACCAATAGTGCATGTGTTTGGATTGTGGGGGAAACCAGAGCACACAGAATAAACCGACACCAACATACAAACTCCACAAAGAAATGTCATATGGCCCAGCCAGGGCTTGAACCAGCGACCTTCTTGCTGTGAGGAACCGGTGCCCTATAATTTCATTAAAAGACCAAAAATCTATCTCTCATATTTTCTCTAGCTTCAAAAGAGATCTTGATGATGTGTTCAGACGTGCTAAAACATGAATATCAGCAACTTCAATATTAGTTTTCAAGACCAAGCATGCATTATGTTCATTTCATTGCATTCAGATATTTTTCAGAAAATATATATTAGCTATTTTCTTTTATCCTGCACTAAAAAAGCAACATATGAGCAATAAAACATCATGTGAAACCTGCAAAGATGATATAAATTACACACACACACAAACACAATTCCATTCTCGTTCACATCAGCCAACTTTTCCCAAAACACTGTTATGAGCGACATAATAATATGACTTTAGTGCCAACGGTGGCGATGAAGATGATCAATATTTAGCCTTATGAATAATAAACAAATTAATGATTTCTGAGATCTGATGATGGTTTCCTGGAAGGAGATATTGGAAGTATGGTGGAAATAGCTCTTACCAGAGGTGCATGCAGCTGTCTTCAGACATGGTTGGACAGATTTGCTGTGAGCGATTTGGATGTGAGGCAGCTTTTAACACAATTATCTCATCCAAAGTGAAGTGGATTCAGTGGGTGAAAGCATCTTAGCCCACACACTGGACTCAAGAAGACCATATAATCATTATAATAATCATCATTCAGAACAGCTCCATCATGAAATGTCTGACTGATGGGGATGTATGAGGCCATTGGGGAATAAGGACGCCAAATCTAAAATGGAAAAATCTAAACATTAATTATGAGACATTACTTAAATTCTTTAATAGAAGGAGTGACATCTTGAGGATTTAATATTATTGATTAATAAAAAATATAATTTTAGTTAATTCTATCAATTGCAAGTTGACATCTCACAGCGACTTCTGAGTTTATTTTTCTGAGAATTACGATTTTGCTTTTTAAAATATCTGCTTCTGAGAAACATAATTTTAAGACATAACATTTCAAGAATTTCCATGAAAACATAGCTCTGAGAAGTAGTCAAAAATCTGAGTAAATAACAGGAGAATGGCTACATCTAAACAAATTTCTCAGGAAAAAAAGTTGATATTGTGAAACAAACTTAAAATTGACAATGGTTGCCATACCTGATGAATAAATGTCAGTGTTTGATGTCTACATGACGTTGGATTAAGATGTTGGCTCAATGTCACTTTCCAACACATCCTAAAATCAAACAAATATCAACGTCATTTAACATCATTATTGGATTTCAAAAAACATCCCTAGACGCTGGCTAGACATTGCTAGTTATTTTATCATTATTTTTAATTATTTATTGCTAAATATTTTATTTATTTTAACACTGAATTATGCACATAATCAGTACCTGAGGAAACAATTGGCATAGTATAAGCTGTTGTTTTATTGTGACGCTGTGGAAATCGAAACTATTTTTGTGTCTCGCTAATACAGATGGTTAGGGTAAAAAAGATACCTTTTAATAAACTTTAATTTTAAAAGGAGATTAAACATGTTGCCTTATTATTAGGTAAATTAAGCATGTCTATAATAAAAAAAAAAATAAGTTTACTCAACTTAACAGTACCAAGTAACAGTGTGTATACTCACATTTTGTTTTTAAGTAAAGTAACTAATTGCTTGTTACAGTGTAGAAACAATCCTAATTTCTGATTTAGTCTTTGCTAATGAGATTACTTATACTCTCCGAAACATTTAACCTTATTTCTAAGGCCTGAATTGTATAAAACTGATATCAGAGCTTTTTTTTCATGTAGGTCCTAAACAGTGGAATGGTCTTCCTCATTTCATTCGCTCTGCTAAGTGCCTACAAATTGTTAAAGTGAAGCTAAAACAACAACTTTTAAACGTAAATGAAGAGTTTTAAATTGTTTATTTTTTATTATTATTGCATATACCATCAGGAACAAACATAAAACACAATATAAAAGACAAAACATAAAAAAACTGATATAACAACGGTAAATATATATATATATATATATATATATATATATATATATATATATATATATATATATATATATATATATATATATATATATATATATAGTTGAAGTCAGAATTATTAGCCCCCCTTCGATTTTTTCTTTTCTTTTTTATATATTTCCTAAATAATGTTTAACACAGCAAGGACATTATCACAATATGTCTGATAATATTTTTTCTTCTGGAGAAAGTCTTAATTGTTTTATTTCAGCTGGAATAAAAAGTAGTTTTAAACTTTTTAAGCACCATTTTAAGAACAAAATTATTAGCCCTTTTAAGCTATATATGTTTTCCTTTGTCTACAGAACATGCCATCATTAACAAGCCTTTAATGTGACTTTAAGCTGTATTGAAGTGTCTTAAAAAAATCTAGTCAAATATTATTTACTGTCATCATGGTAAAGATAAAATAAATCAGTTATTAGAGATGAGTTTTTAAAACTATAATGTTTAAAAATATATCGAAGAAATCTTGTCTGTGTTAAACAGAAAATGCTGAAAAAAATAAACAGAGGTGCTAATAATTCAGAGGGGGGTTATAATTCTGATTCTGTATATATATAACGATATATATATATATATATATATATATATATATATATATATATATATATATATATATATATATATATATATATATATATATATATATTAAAATAAATTAAGTTACATTAAATACAATTTTAAGAATTGACAGTGGAATCAAAAAAGTGTTATTATAATTTATGTAAGTTTATATTTTGCCAATAAAAAAAAGATTAACAATATATTCAATACTTTTGCTGGATTTTTTTTTTCATAATAAAAATTATTTTTTAATGTAAAATAATAACTTAGTTTTGTCTTTTTAAAACATATTTGGCTAGGTCCTTCCAGAAATTGTTTAAAATGTATTTCCTTAATTGCATTATTAATAGTGTATTTGAAGGAAGTTAACCAGACTCTTTTCCAATTAATATTAGCTATAATAATTTTATTTTGCTTCTGAAAAATATTACGGATTTGTTTGTTAGTACATTTTTTATCACTCAAATCAAGACCTTCTAAATGTAATTTTGGGTTTACAACAGACAGAGATTTATAGCAAATATGAGAGTTTTAAAATGTTATTGTGATGTTTTTTCTCTTCTCTTTTTCTCCATTTGTTAGCCATAGGACTGTAAAACACTTTAAGCAAGGCGAGTTGTATTAAATGGTGTCATATAAATGAATGGATGAATGAATGAATAGATGAATGGATGAACAATCATTACCACTTATCAATATTCTCATATTAAATTCATAGCCACAGATCATCCCAATCAACTGATCATTTAGCATTTTCAATATGACGCTGTTAACTGAAATCAGTTTATTCCGAATTTGGAAACTGTAAAATGTTTCAGAGGGCTTCTCCTGCGATGAGAGAGCAAGGTGGCGTGTTTGAAAAAGGATTTATGAAGAGAAATAGATTCTCCTGGCAGGTTTGATGGGCGCTGAGGGTTGCAGGCATGCGTCAATAGACTGATGTGGCCAATGATGAGGCCATTGTCGCGCAGAGGGACGTGAGCTGAATGTGTTCCTGCCGAAGCGCCACTAAATCTGTTTCCCCATTGTGAGGGGCTACCGGAGCATGACTCCCCCCAGCTGCTGCTGCAGATAGCAGATGTACTGCTCTACAAGACCCTTATTCACACAAGCAGATCAATCTGACCGGCCCAATCATATCACATTACAATCCGACTTCTGTCTGATGTTAGAGCTCTGTCTCTTTGCTTCAGCTCAGATGACAATTATTCTTTTTTAATTAAAAGAAAATGTGATCTGCCTCTCGGTATAATACTGATGTGAATTAGCTAGTAAAGTGTTGCTACCTTGTTGTAAGCCTAATCTTCATGACGTAATGCTAAAGATGGTTCTGTTAATCTATCGTTAATCCATCCTTCCCACTTTGGGGTAATAAAGTACACTGTAAAAAAATACTGTAAAATTCACAGTAAAGAACTGCCAGCTGTGGCTGCCAAAAATATACTGTAAAACATATGGCAGAGATGTTTTTCAGTTTACGGTATAATTAAGAGAACTGTAAAATTCACGGTAAAAAACTGACAACTGTGGTTGCCAGAAATCTACCGTTAAAAAATATGGTAGAGATAATTTTTATATTGTAGAGATATACTTGTCCTACAGCCAGGACTCGAACCAGTGAACTTCTTGCTGTAAGGTGACAGTGCTAACCACTGAACCACCATGCCGCCACCAAATGCATTCAGTTACCAAAAAAACACCTAATGTTTGCTTAGAGACCCACACGTAATTGTAATAGGAAAAAAGCACCAAAAACAATGTCTTTTCGATTGGTCAGAATTCAAATGCGCGAAAATGCCAATGGAACTTCCGTAAACAAACTACCACAGACACAAAATGTCACTTTTTACAATGGAGGTGCAACTGCAATGGCTGATTGTATCCCTACTTATAGTATACTACATAGTTTGTAAACATCACTATAGACAAACTATACACTTTGAGAATGAAGCACGGCTGCGGCTGGTAAACAATGTTTTAATGCATCGCAAACGTCAAAGGTGCATCATCACTTCAGGAGGAGACGTGAATTAATTTGTTAAACTGCGACATGGTCATCTTCCGGAAAAATTATCAACGATCCATCAAGTAATGTTTTTCCCTCTCTCTTTCTCTCTCTCTCTCAGTTGGTAAAGCGCTGTCAACAAATATTTATCCTCTACATTCCCTAATGCACAGCGCATCAGCCTTCGGCGCAGTACTTTTTGCGGTTGGGGCTGTTGTAGTTCGGATCATATTCTCACCAAAAACGAACTGCTCCAGGATTCAATTGAAAGCCTACCGAGACCTGCTTCTGGTGCGCAATCGAGTATGATTGCTACATTCACACTTGCCCAAACGAGCCGCACCAAGAGGGAAAACGAACTCTAGTGCGATTCAACGGAATTAAATAAGGCAGGTGTGAAAGCACCCTTACAATCAAAATTACAGTTTCAATCAGAATCCTTTTCATTTGCTTGCTTTCCAGCTACACTAATCTGAATGCACCATTACCTGCCAGATTGCAGTACATGAGGTTAGTGAACAAACATTTAATTTGAGCAAAATGAAAACGATGCTCGTCTTAGCAAACATTAAATAAAATAATAATAATACATAACCAATCAAATCATCTTGAGATGTCACCTTTTCCACGTCTTCTACATTGCTAATGCATAAGAAAATGTGTATAGGACGCTGGTTGGTTCACAGTTTCTCCAAGCCTGAGGGAGGATTTTCCATCCATCTCATCAAGCTCTTGCCCTGGTTTGATGAGTCTGTGTCACCTCGCCTGAGCACGACCAACAGCCAGCCAGATCCGCGCTTATATTTCATTACAACCTCCTGCAGATACGCCATTGTGAGGTAATCACATTTGACATAATCAATGGAAGATGCCACAAAAATGGACAGGAATAGTACCGACACATTAACAGGAACACCTATAGTATAATCGATTTCAGTGTTTTAGTCTGAAAGCAAAGTGTTACACATACACACTGAACTGTACCATCAGTGAAGTTCTAATACAACCATCACTATCTCAACCATATACTTATCTTCAAATTCAACTTCAATTCAGCTACAGCAAGCATGTCCAAGCTCGGTCCTGGAGGGCCGGTGTCCTGCAAGTTTAAATCCAACCCCAATCAGACACACCTGGGCATGCCAATCAAGCTCTTACTAGGCTTTCTAGAAACATCCTTGCAGGTGTGTTGAGGCAAGTTGGAGCTTAAACCTGCAGGACACTGGCCCTCCTGAACTACAGCCATGAAAAATGTGTGGCACAACATTTTACATTTGATATTAGGATATCTAAGCTTAATATGGCTATAAATGTGATTGTTTTAAGATTCAGACATACCTAGTTGACGTCAAAGAATTAGCAGTGCCAAACATGACTGTGGTCTCGCCTTGCGTTGGCTGCGTCTGGTCCCATCTGTGTTAAAAAGCTGTGTGTGAACAAACCAAACTAACCCAGGCTCATTCTTAAAATGTACCGCTATAAAAAATTCTGGAGACCAGCAAGTACATCCCAGGAGGTAAGGTTTTTGTGGCGTTTGTTTTTGCGAATCCACCGGAGGCCGCTGTGTACACCTTTTGAGATCCTAAATGTCTACACGCCTGCTGTTCTCGTGTGAATCCAACAATGGCTGCTGTCGACAGACTGCTTGACTGACTGACCGATTGAATTACCCACCCTCCTTCTTCTCTAAACCCAACCAATAGTGTTTTCAAAAGTAATCCAGAAAAAAGCCCTCCTCTGATTTTTACCACATTCTCACCCTGTTATGTACTTGTTTATTTTATTTTTTTGGCTTCTGTTTTTGTCTTACCTGCTTTCTGGAACCGTTCTTCACCGGACTCGAACCCCGTCATTGTGGTCAACTCCTGTTACAACTTCATGATGTTAGACTAGGGACTGAAGAAAAAAACATTTATATTGTGACAGTTTTGTGTAATATGGGAGAAGAAGAACCATGCATCAAGCAAAATACTGCCAAAAAGAGAATAATTTATTATACAAAAAAGTTAAACAGAAAAATTAGTAATGATAAAGAATAATAATATAGATAACAACAAATAACACAAAAGGTAAATTATATACAATTTATAATAACAAAATAATCGAAAACAATAATAATAACAAATAATCCCCTAAACCCAGCAGGGGGAAAGGGCAAAATTTGCGCTGAAAGAAAAGAGAATAACAAAACCAAAAAAACATCTAACTAACTCAGTATAATCCTTTAACCTAACTGAAAACAAAAATAATCGAAAGTTTACACGCCCAAACTTACCAACTCTAAACTTAACCAAACCAAAAAATACAAAGCCAGTGCTCAATCCTGCACCTGTGATGTAAGGATCTACCTCTCCAAATCTCCCCGGGGAAAACAAAGAATATCAGCATAATCTCAAATTACCAATAAAAAGAATATTAATGAAAATAAACAAAATAGCAAGAACAACTTTTGACAAAGCAATGTTATGTAACAAACCAAAAATATAAAAAATAACGGGAGGAAGATTAAAACAAAGAACAAAACAGGAACGCAAAAGCCTCTGTCCGGCGTCCCACTCGTCGTCTTTTTAAAACCCTCGCAACCACTCAGATTGGCTGCCGAAGCCACAACATCACTGAAGATAATGATGATTGACTGCTTCTACAGCCAATATCAATTCGAAGGGGGTTGAAGCTGTAAAACCGAAGAGAGAAAGAAAAAGAGCTAAAGAGAAAGACACGCACGCAAAATTCGAGGAGCGTAACATCCTCTCTGTGTCTGAAGTCCACCAACATACATGGCGAGCTAACTGGACAAACAGGTAACAGCAGGAAAGCCGTCCATATGGAGGTGTGCAGTCAGCTTAGGAATGGCATCATACCGCTCTTTAGCGTTCGTTTTAAAGATGAAATGCAGACATGCGTACATCCGGCTGCATAATTAGCGATTTCCAGAAATGTATATAGGGCTACTGTTTCAGAATGAGCCTATGTTTACAGCCACAGATTACAGACAGAATAATAGTGGCATCCTTTGTTTACTTTCACATGTTTTCCTAAGCCACATAGCATGTGCATCATACTGAACACACAAGGAAATCTAAATAACAGTGATCACTAAGATGAATTTGAACACAGATTAATACCAGGTAGAAACAGTGTTTTTTTAGTTGACTACTTATGATTAAAACATGGCAAATGCGTGTTAACACCTTGTGGTAACTAGGGCCTTATTTTCAATTTTCTTTTCAGATTTTCCTTTTGTTCACAATTCAGATGCTCAAACAGCATTCACACATGCTCTCAAAAACCCAACCCTCAGACATTTCCTTTGTGGCTGAACAGGTGAGCCCATCACTGCGTCATTACCCAGGCTTATCCAAAGGGTCAAACAGAGAGAGAAAGCAAAGAAAATGGCATCTGCTTATCCTTTCTTCTCACAAAGGGCACGATTATACCTTCCAAAGACCATTAACAGGATCATGGAGCGCTTAAACGGCAAATCATTGCCCCTTACCAGCTGAAATCCCGTCACTGCAAAGCGTTATGTTTTAAGCAACTACCGGTACAACATGTTTCCAATGGTTACCACTCTACACCCCATCTATCAGTATCCGCTGAAATGACAGGCTGTGATTGGCTGATAATGACCGGCGGTTTACATAATTCCAGTCCAATTCTAATTTTCCCTGTCATTAACTCCTCAGAGAGAACGCAAGGCGGTCAAACAATAAGCGATGAATTTTAGAGCACAATCTTATATATATTTATATATATACACATCTAAAAAAGGGATGGGTTGAACACACACACACACACACACACACACACACACACACACACACAAAGGAAATAAAAAAACCTCATGCTCAAAAAAGAAGAGGCGAGAGAGGATGGAGAGAATTCTCTCTACGTACATGTTCATTGCTGACGTCTGTTCTTCCTTTCGTCATAGCGCTTGGAGCCAACTGGATAGAGGAGGTGGAAAGGGGCGTTTTGCAGCTTTTTCCAGTAATGTATAACATATAATCAGGCTTATTTGTGTTGCTGATTGTACGCATTGCTGAGCAATCCAATGTATTGTTTGTTTTTGTACTATAACATTGGGAATTTTTCATTAAATTAATGTATTTTTGATACAATACTCTAATTTAAATCTGTGGAATGTTAGTACCTAAGAGCTGCTGAGCTTAAGAGTGCCATTCTAATAATACAATGTATGTTAAGTTATTGAGTATTTCTGGAGAATCGCACAATCATGTCATGGTGTACACCTTTTCCTGCTTCTCAGCATGTAATGTCTACACAATCTGGCATCCCATCATGCACCTTGCGAAGCTGACACCCGGGGGGTAAACTGTAGCTCGTGACCCAGAAAATAGAGGTTGTGTCCTTTATACATATTGAGTATGAAGGGGAAGTCTGAAAACACTGTTACAGGCGCGATACAGTGATAATACAATGAATAAATATATACAGTTGAAGTCATAATTATTAGCCCCCCTTTGAATTATTATTATTTTTTTATTATTTCCCAAGTGATGTTTAACAAAGCAAGGAAATTTTCACAGTATGTCTGATAATATTTTTTCTTCTAGAGGAAGTATTATTTGTTTTATTTCGGCTAGAATAAAAGCAGTTATAATTTTTTTAAAAACTATTTTAAGGACAAAATGATTAGCCGCTTTAAGCTAAAAAATTTTCCGATAGTCTACAGAATAAACCATCATTATACAATAACTTGCCTAATTACCCTAACCTTAACCTAAATAACCTAGTTAAGCCTTTAAATATCACTTTAAGCTGTATAGAAGTGTCTTGAAAAATATCTAGTCAAATATTATTTACTGTCATCATGGCAGAGATAAAATAAATCAGTCATTAGAAATGAGGTATTAAAACTATTATGTTTAGAAAGGTGTTGAAAAAAATCAAGACACCAATATAACATTCAAATCTCATCCTTAGTGCAAATTCTTTTCCATCGCACACTTCCAGTGGCGACTGACATGATATCTAAATTGCAGCGGATTTATCCAGGAGCGTGAAACAGTATTTTTCCATTGACTCTCTGCCGCAATTTTCAGTTTGCCGTGACAATTTTTGGCTCCCCCTCTGGCCCCGAGAGCAGCCATTTTGTGTGTCTCTCTCTGTCTGAAATGGGGGTGCAGCGTGAATCATCATTCGCCTCTGACAAGCACACACTTCACAGCTGATTGTGCAGAGCAGAGATGCAGGGCCGCCGCAGCCAGAATACATTACATCCAAGCTTTTTAAGCCGGTGAAGACTATTACCCAGAAGCCCTTTGGAAGTTCTTATCAGTGCCAACCAGATGGAGAACATGTGAGCGATGTCAGTACCTGCAGACTTGTTGATAAAACAACACAGCCAGGAATCGGAAATTGAAAAGAGATTGGGTTGTTAAATGCCTTGATTTGGTTAGTAATGAAATCTCATTAATATAGAATGTTTCATTATTTCATATGCATAAGGATTATTTTGGTACACATATAAGCTTGATTAACAGTACATGGATAGAGGCGGTGAGTACTTGCTTTTGTTTTCCTAAGTGTGCACGCATACAGTTTGTGTCGTTTGTGCTCAATAAACATGTCAGAAGTGACTTTTGTTTATCCATGTTACATGATTACAGGACATGAGAAACCCACAGAATTTCACAGTTTGACTTCGGTCCAAAAAACAACATGCATCCAATCGACTCATATCCTACAAACACACCCCCTAAAACCACAATGCTGGTGTATGTCTGCTTGTGCCACAAAGAAAGTTCATTTTCCTTTTTTTTTTATCCCAAATGCCAACAGCAGAATGCGTGTCTGCCCCCTTGTGTCAGAAAATAGTTTTGGAACCTGTCAAGAAATATCAAGAGTGACATTTGAACCAAATATTTTTAGAAAAAAAATCTAATATTAATATATTAATAAAAATGGTTATATTTATACAATTTTACATTAGCAAACTTAAAATCATGTTAGAGTAATTATATAATATATAATATAATATAATATATATATAATATATATATATATATATATATATATATATAGAGAGAGAGAGAGAGAGAGAGAGAGAGAGAGATTTATTTAATATTTGTGTACTGTACAAATTTGAATGAAAACATAGATAAAATCCCAGCTGTAGTAAGTCAGCGAGGCATCTGTTAATGTACTACAACCTTTAAAATCAACAGTAGGGTGACTTACTGTAAACATTTTTCTTCGATATGTGTGTACTGTACAAATTTGAAAGAAAATATGGGTAAAAGTAGTAAGTCAGTGAGGCCTCTGTGATTGTACTACAACCTTTAAAGTCATAAAACTTCAGTAACGTGATTTAATGTAAATATGTTTTGTCAATATTTGTGTACTGTACAAAAATGAATAAAAGTATGATTCAAATCTCACCTGTAGTAAGTCAGTGAGGCCTCTGTGAATGTACTTCACAATTTAATATAATAAATTACAGTTGGGTGATTTATTGTAAATGTTTCATCAATATTTGTGTACTTTACAAATATGAATATGAAGTGTGGGTAAAATCTCATCTGTAGTAACTCAGTCTGGCCTATATGAATGTACTACACCCTTTTAAATCATAAAATTACAGTAAGGTGATTTACTGTAAAAAAAATCATCAATATTTGTGTACTGTACAAATATGATTAAAATTATGGGTAAATTCTCACCTGTAGTAAGTCAGTGAGGACTCTATGAATGTACTACACACCTTTGAAATCATAAAATTACAGTAGGGTGATTTACTGTAAAAAAATCATCAATATTTGTGTACTGTATAAATATGATTGAAATTATGGGTAAATTCTCACCTGTAGTAAATAAGTGAGGACTTGTATGAATGTACTACACACCTTTTAAATCATAAAATTACTCTAGGGTGACTTACGGTAAATATTTTAGGGATAAGGAGTTCAGCTGCTGCCTGGGCTTTTACGCCTCCCTTTCTGCATGTGTTCAATACTTGTTTTCCTGGTATATATTTGTAAATTATTTTACAGTTCATGCATTCAACATACATTTGTACACAGCTAATGTAGTAATCATCCAAGTAAACTGTGACACAATTAATTATTCTGAAATGTAAAAAAGAAATGTAATATACACATTATGCATAATTTACTTAAACTGTGTAAATCATTTATAGTCATTTAAAAAAGACGATCTTATTGTATTTTTAGTATTGTATTTAGTAAGAATTAATTTTATTCATATTTCAATTGTAGTCATGTATTAAAATACATTATAATCTAATTATAAGTACATATTTTTAAAGTCAAATTACATAATTCAAATTACATGTAATCACTTACCACCCAGCACAGATTATTTATAGTATTATTAATTATATTACTCATAAAACTCGTGTGTGTGAACAGATTTAACCATGCACTTTTTTTTTTTTTTTGAAGTGATCCATTAAAATGGCTATGAATGACAGCCATATCCATAGCTGCCCTACATTTAATACTGTCATAATGTAAGTGTCAGTGCTCTGCTGACCTGCATTAAACAGACACAGTATCATCCTTCACTTTCGCTTGCGGGGTAAAATGACCAGGATGTAGCTCAGTATGTCCACTGGTGCATGTGCAGGCCTTTGGCAACCTCGTCCAGCTCTGACCCACTTACAATGGTGTGTTGGTTATTTTAAGACACCAGTCGCACACCCTGCGGCACAAATACGCATAGCTTGATCAGTTTTAGAGGATGGTGTGGCAGTCCAGAGTCAAAATGGCATGTGATATTCAAGACAATGGCTGCAACTGACAGGAATAGATTTCATGCTTGGCTAAAAACTGCAGAGCAATGAGTGAGACAAAACTGGAACAACCATATGACGACACTACACAGCATATTACAGAGCTGATTAGGTTTAGGAAAGAATTGTACTGTCATGTTTGATTGTGAAGGGTTTGCTAGACACCAGTCTCATAATGTGAATCATCTTTATGAATTAGTTTGTGGATATCACTATCATCAGTATTGTTATAATCTTTGATAATTTACTGCATATGAAATGCACAGATCATACCTGTAAAGCATCCCATTTTTCCTGAGATTCTCCCATATTTTTCCATTCTATCCCTTATTTGTAGTCTTTGAAAAGTGACAGTAAAATCTATACAAAGTATAATACCGCCGAACCACCAGGGGGCCGTCTTGCTCTCAAGTGCTGTTCTAGACCAGTGTTTCCCAAAAACTGATATAAATATATATATATATATATATATATATATATATATATATATATATATATATATATATATATATATATATATATTTTTTTTTTTTTTTTTTAAATATTATTTTAATAAATATTTATTATAATAAGAGTATTATTACTATTATACAATTATTCTATTTTAAACAAATAATAGAAAAAATTCTAAATGTAACTGTACCATGTAAAGTCACACAACGTGTGATATATGATATGCAACCATTTATATGCAACCATTTAAGAAATCTTTTGCATAAATATGTTAATTTCAGGACAGCATGGGGGCTCAGTGGTTAGCACTGTCGCCTCACAGCAAGAAGGTCACTGGTTCGAGTCCCAGCTGGTCCAGTTGGCGTTTCTGTGTGGAGTTTGCATGTTCTACTCTTGTTGGCGTGGGTTTCCTCGCCTACAGGTGCTCCGGTTTCCCCCACAGTCCAAACACATGCGCTATAGGGGAACTGAATAACTTAATTGGCCGTAGTGTGAGTGTGTGTGTATGAGAGTGTGTAAGGGTGTTTCCCAGTACTGGTTTGTGGCTGGAAGGGCATATGCGGCATAAAACATTTGCCAGAACAGTTGGCAGTTTATTCCGCTGTGGCGACCTTTGAAATAGAGACTAAGCTGAAGGAAAATCAATGAATGAATATTAATTTCATTAGAATTAAGTTCTATAGACAATTGTAAAAAAACACATAAATATGTTTTATAGAATTATCTGGTGTGCTGTCTTAGACCCGACTTATGGCTAAGAATTAGGTTTATTAAGTCTAAATTCCCTGACTTCATCCTTCCTTTCTGCTTCATACAAAAATCTATGCAGGGGCTGTCCTTAGTCAAAATAAGATGATCATCATATTATTTAACTTTAGTTTGGTCGACTGCCAAAACTCACTGCTTGCCGACACCTGTAAATAAAAGGCTGTTACCCCTGCCATAAACGCACCCCCTCTGAAATGTACATCTTTTAACTTAAATTAATTGTTTTTTTTAAATAACAGAGTTATGACACTAATGGAAGTGAACTCTTCCCTTACAGAAGATTATATACTTTTTTTTTAACATTTATTTGTAAACTTGGTGCATTTTAAAATGTGTTTCACTTACTGTTTTTGCTTCATCCATTAAGATAATAAACATGTTACGTTTTAATTAATTTTGGCAATTGGTTTTTATGAATAAGATTTCCAATGAAAGTTTATGAAAGGGGTGCATTTCTCGGCACAACACCTGTTGCATAACGCATGAGCAGCACGTGAGCAGCGCCTATTTTTTTCGCCATGCATGTTCACAACTGAAATTCATACCTGGAACGGGAACACGAGCAGGGCGTCAGCATCAAGCAGGAGCTGTGCGAAAGACGCACGGGTATGTTTTCTGTGCACATGCATCAGTTTGTTTTTGATTACATTGCTTTAACCAGCGTTGGCTTGGTTGCATATAGAAAATAACATCTTTATATAACAATAAAAGTCTTTATTATAACAGAAAAAATACAAGGATGATTTTTCTGCTTGAGAAAATGGATGTGTGGCTTGGCTTATTAATGATTAAATAAGGAATTATAATGCTTTGTTTTATTGTTTATCTTTATTTACAAGTAGCAGAGTATTTACAGCTAATGTATAGGCTATTTCTGTTCATTCGCATCCCGTCCCTTTGTGCCCACAGGCAGCATATTCACAAACTGCAGTCATACATTAAAAACACGTTCTTACCCCTTTAGAGCGGCGGCGGTAATGGCCATATTAAACTATCACCTACTGTATTTCCATTTCGTAAAACAGCCACTAGATTCAGCCGAGTCAGACATCTTCCGCTTTAGAATATATCTATGCAGAAATCTGCTGCGAAATCACGCACACCTACAGGCCTTTAGCTGTAGATGAGTTTGGAAGCAACAAGTAAAATTTGAATAACATTTTGGCAAAATGAACGAAATGACTCGAAAAAGGATTTGTACATCTCGCTGAGTGAGACTTAAAGGTCAGAGTAAGTAAAACGATTTGAACTTCCCATCACTACTTTCCCCATGTAGTCATGACTGATCAAATAAACCCGCAGGTGTCCTCGTTTCAAGTGTTTGGGATCTTACATAAACACAATTTCAGATGGTGAACTCTGGCTCAGAATCACACCACTGCACCTGCCACGCATTCAGAAAGTATGAACCCACCCAGTGAAAGCAGTCACTTTCAGAGACTCATAGCTGCAGCTGCTGCACTCGGCCGTCATTCCAGTCACGTTGGTTATGATGCTTCAGGCTCCATTAGGCTCAAAGCATGGCGTCCCCTTCAGCGAGATCCTCCGGTACCCTCAGCAGTCAGCAAGAGGACCACAGCTGTCTGTTTTGAAAGGACAGCAGGTGGACACACTCTCACAAGCCATCCCATCCAAAAATGACTGCAGTGGCAACCGGCAATCGTTGCTTTGTCAGTCACAAACTAAAAAAGAGAGACAGACAGGAAGCTGAGTAAAAAAAAGTGTGTGAATGACAAAGATAGAGTCCCACAGAAAAGATAAACAGCCACAGTTGAACCCTGTAATGGCTTTGCGCTGCTAATTTGTCACTCCACTTGAACGGCAAACAGCAGGAAGACAGTGAGGACATGCCGCTCTGTCACTTCCTGCTGCCCAAAGACACGCTCGCAAAACCCTCATCTGGGGTTCATTCTGGCGGTGAAGACATCAGCTATATTTAGACATCTGGAAAAGAAAGATCTATCAGAGGAGAAAGAAAAAACATGAGCTCGATGTCTTTATAAAGGGGGAGAGGAAAAAAGATAGCTGTGGTCCTTCCAACACATGTCAGAAGCACTTTAATGATTATGTGCATGTTATTATCATGAGCTCAAGAAGTTCATTATTATATATTGGCGAGCTTTCTCTCTCTCTCTCTCTCTCTCGAGAAAGTGAAACCGGTCGCGCTTTTAGACATACTCGTAAAACAACAGGACACAGCAGATTTTGATCTTCTTGGCTTTGTGGCTGTTCATCAAAATGACGACAAGGTTTGTTTGAGCTTGGATTGACCATGGCTCGTTATTATGAACATATTATAACTGTGTGATGTCAAGTCATGTGTTTTTAAAGATGTTGATTCCTATGTTTTCATTCTCCAGCTTGTCCACAAGTTAGTGACTTATCTTTGTAAACCAATAGCGTTCAGTTGTGCATATTGCTCCGCCTTTTGGTACCTTTTTTCATGCCAAGTACCCTTTGCAATGGTTTCCAAAAAGTGATACGGAACGGTTTCTTTTTAGGTACCTTTTGACAGTGGAAACCGCCATGATAGCATACCGAACCATACCACTCAGTGGAAACAGCCATAAAAAATAAATCATCCACATAAAAATTTGGGGTTTATAAAATAGTTGATATTTACAGTGATTTGACTTTGTTTTCTGTTTATTACACCACTGTGCTCTGTTTTGGGCAAATCTGGAATAAAAACACTTGATCAAACTTTATTAGAGACTAAATAATTCAAAGCAATTAAAATGATATCTAATCAAAACACAGTTATAATTACCGAAAAGCTTATTTTCATACAGTAAAAAATACAATTCGACAATCATTAATTTACTGCTGTTTGGCTGATTTTAAGATGGCATTTATAAATACATTTATAGTGTTATTTGATGGTTTAAAATCAAGAGCGTTGGAAATTGGTTTATTAATAACATGTAAAATATTGCAAATGTACCACAAATAAATGATGAAAAAAATTCCAGCTAATGCGACTATTAACATGACTAAGCAACCAGTTAGCTACAGATATCTCAACTGGTTTAAGCAAATAAAACACAATAATATAGCATATTTCAACTTTAAAGTGTTCATTTATATTATATATCTCATGCTCTTCTAAAACTGTATAACTTCCTTTATTTTTTCCATTCAAGAAGCCAATTGGAACCAAAACAGTTTGGTTACAATCACTACACAAATTTGGTTCACATGTTTTTAAAGAATTGATGGTAGTTCAGTTTGGTTTAAGCTACCCTTTAAAACAAGTCATTAAAGCATGCTTCTAATCCAGTCTCTCACCTCCAATCAAAGCTCTTCTGTGTCAATATATTACAACAAAGCTTGCAAAGTAGAAACTGATAAATGGTATCATAGTGCCCTCTGGTGTCTCAAAATGGATGTGATGATGAGTAGAAATAAATCAAATCCATTAAATCAGTTGGCAGTATTCAAACGCTGTCTTGTTTGACATACAATAAACAATGAGGTGCATTCTTACATGTCAAGACAGCAGTTTGAGCTTCCACAAGAACAAATACAAACTAAGAAGGTATGAGTACACACTCGCTGTTTAAATTTTGATCATTTTGAAAGGAATACTTCACGGTATATCTTTAATTGCTGAATTAAGTGCATCAAAGCTGTTAATTACCAAAAATTAATTTATTATATAAGAAATGAAGGTCATTTGCCATAGCTTGACAAAAATGAATAGATAAAATACATTTATTATAATAGGAATGCTTATGATCAGTACTTTCATGCAAGGGTAAACAAGTTCCAAGTGAGTTCCTATTTAAATGGCTGGATTTTGCCAGCAAAAATTAGCAAAAGCAACAGTAAACTTTAAAGCACCATTAGCCAACATATACATGAAACCATAATGGAGTCAAGTCAAAATTGTTTCTGACACACTTCTTTCTTTTGGCGTACTGCCATCCCCCCTTAAATAAAAGAAAATGACAAAAGACAAACAAGTAATACTTAAACTAAATAAAAGTACACTTTAAAAAAATGTCTACAGGTACAACACTGTTCTTCTCTCTCAGCCGCCATCATTGTTGTGTTGTGCAGAGTGACTCCTTATGTTTATATATAACTTATATTTGATTGTAACTTTCGTTTAATGTAGATTGTAACATAGATTGTAACTTTAAAACAATAATTATTGTAAAAAGCGCTATACAAATAAACTTGAATTGAACCTTTACAGCCTCACCAGCTGCAACACAGAGTTCGAAAACAGTATACCATCACACAGCCTTTTAAAACTTCTTTTTGCCTTCAAACAAACAATGAAATAGAGCTTTGCTTGACATATTAAGGGTCTGTTCAGTTACAGTTTGACTTGATGGCTTTTCATAGGAACCAGTTAACTTTTTTCTGTTGTTTCTGAAATCCCCCGACTGATATGAATGGAGAGAGCTCTGGTGAGGCTCTCGATCTGTGAGCGGAGGAACCTGCGATCCTCTTGTAGGTCCTGTACCTGTTTTTCCAGAGCTTCAATCTTTTCCTGTTTGCTTTCCAGCAGACAGTGGAGCTTGGTCATGGTCAGCTTAACACTGCAGGGTACTTTTTCCATTATGGGAGGTGTTACTAAAAGAGAGATAGAGAGTTACATTCCATTGAGAGTTTAAACATTCTCTAAACAATACCGCATTTAGTTACACACTTAAAAGAACATGCAAAAATTTCAATGACAAAACCCAAATTTCTGGTTGGGATTAAAACAAACAACACTATGGGTAATGTGAAAAATATACTCATTATGTAAAATTTTATTTAGCGAATTTTACAGGAATTTTGCGATTAATCATTTCGTTCCAAACATGTTTTGAACACAGAGTAAGATATACTGAAGAATGTTGGGGGTAGTGTTACCAACTCAGCAATTTTGTTGCTAGATTTAGCAACTTTCATACTACCCTAGCAACGTCATTCATTCATTCATTTATTTTCTTGTCGGCTTAGTCCCTTTATTAATCCGGGGTCGCCACAGCGGAATGAACCGCCAACTTATCCAGCAAGTTTTTACGCAGCGGATGCCCTTCCAGCCACAACCCATCTCTGGGAAACATCCACACACACTCATACACTACGGACAATTTAGCCTACCCAATTCACCTGTACCGCATGTCTTTGTACAGTGGAGGAAACTGGAGCACCCGGAGGAAACCCACGCGAATGCTGGGAGAACCCTGGCAACGTTTTTTATTTATTTATTTTTTCAAAAGGCACCTAGCAACTACTTTAGCTATTTTTAACATTCACTTGGCTACTTTTAGCCATTTTTAAAAAGTGACTTAAAAGGGCAGTGCCTGCAGGCTTCATTCTGTAGAGTAAATTGCTAGCTCCCTTGTTTTTCATAACTGCTAATTTACTGATATTTGTTAACATGCATAATTGTTGGTAATTTAAGTAGCAAAAAAATCCAATAGTGCTATAACTGTTGTCACTTTTACAAATGTGTTAAATTCACAAGTTAAAAAAAGTAAGCAGTCAAGCTGTAATTGTTTAAAAGAATGTACCTGTTCATTATCAGTGTTATATTTAAAAATAAAAAAACTCTTATCAAACTTGTTTGTATTACTTTTACAAATAGGCAACTATATTTTTCATACAAATCTAAATGGACATATTTCAAATAATGTTTTTGCAGGGATGACCAGTCAATTTGAGAAAACACTAATTATTTTGTATTCTACGTGAAGATGTAGTCATCACGCAAAGTAATATGTCATTATGAAACTATTTATTGTGCATCTGGATGTAATGTTTTAATATAATCTAATACACGCTGCCTCAGAGAGTAGAGACATGATGGGCTTCCTCTAGTCAGATACTATGTAGCAACATTTAGCTACTCTTCGGGCAGACTAGCTACTTTTCATTGAAAATAGTTGGCAACACTGGTTAGGGAAAAAAACAGCCAGTAGTTACAGTTAAAGTCAGAATTATTAAACCCCCTAGATTATTAGCCACCCTGTTTATTTTTCCCCAATTTCTAATGGAGAGAAGTTTCCTTCAACACATTTCTAAACATAATAGTTTTAATAACTTATTTCTAATAACTGGTTTAGTTTATCTTTGCCAGGATGATAGTAAATAATATTACTAGATCATTTTCAAGATACTAGTATTCAGCTTAAAGTAACATTTAAAGGCTTAACTAGGTTATTTAGGTTAACTAGGCAGGTTTGGGTAATTAGGCAAGTCATTGTATAATAATGTTTTGTTCTGTAGACTATCGGAAAAAAATATATAGCTTAAAGAGTCTAATAATTTTGACCTTAAAATGATAAAAAAAAAATTAAAAAATGCTTTTATTCTAGCCTAAATAAAACCAATAAGACTTTTTCCAGAAGAAAAAAATATTATTAGACATACTGTGAAAATGTCATTGCTCTGTTAAATATCATTTGGGAGAAAAAAAAATTCAAAGGGGGGCTAATAATTTTGTCTTCAACTGAATATAAACAAAAGTTTAGAACCAGTAAGAGTGTGAGTAAATTTTCATTTTTTTGGTGAACTATCTTTTTAAAATGTTCTATATAAATGATAATACGTACTTGAAATGGCGCTGCTTTGAGCGTTGTTCGGCTCTGAATCAGAAGACACTGCTGGTGGAGGTGAGTTCACATTTTCCCACTGGATTTCCACAGTCTCTGGTTCCTGTTTCACCACACTGCAGCTGCTCACAGGAACCTCCTTGCTCTCCTCAGCCTCACTGCTGGGGGAATATGGAGCAAAATTCTGCAGCCATTCAGGGTTCACATCCAGCTCAGAGCTACAGGAGGACAATATAACACCACAATCATATAATAATTACGTGTTTATATATTACTTTAATATTTTATTTTAGAGCAGCATTCTTAAACCATCACTGTGTACCTTCTTAATAGTGATATTCTTGTGATTTATACATGTTTATTATACATTATTAGAAAAAGAGAAAAACTCAGTTAGTTTAATTAATTTTTTTAAGTAATCAAAATTTTCATCTGTATAATAATCTGATAATATTCTGATTATTATAGGCATTTTTCAAAATCTCAAATTCTTGAAAGCAGGACATTTTAAATCAACAACTACTTCATTTATCTGTGATGTGTGATGTGGACTTTTACATTTTATACATTTTTTATAACTTTAATTAAAGTTATCATTACAATTATTGTGACTTCTTGGAGTTAAAGCATATTTATAAAGGGATAAAACATTTTAATACTTGGAAGCAGGGCCTAAATGATGCTCTCTACGCACCAAACGCATATAAAAAATATTGTTGCTGAATTGCAAGAAATTACAAGCAGTTATTCTAACAATCCCCATTAATGTATTGTGTTTTAAATTCTAGTTATTTAACAATATTAATGTGTTTTCTTAATTTGTTGTGTTTTTTTAAATGATATAAACTATGATTTTATATTAATGAGAAGTATATTTTCTCAATTCGTAAGAAATGTTACAAAATAATGTTCACTGCCATTCTCAGATTTGCAAATAATGCAAGGAATATACCAGGAATGCAGTGATAGATTGTGAATCCTCATCCTGTGACTTCTCTTGTAATGTCTCCATTTCTGCCTCAACTCATCCTGTTTCACTTTAGGGAGTTCGGTGACTGAAGAAAGTTTTGTCTTTCCTTCCCTCTTCCTTCGCTGATAGCTGAAAGCGTTAAACAATAAGAAAGTGTTTTAAGATGTCATATTAAATTTTATAGTTTCATATTTAAATACTTTATAGTCAATTCTTGCCACAGCAGAATGAACCACCTCATACTTCATTAATAAATTACTATTGTTTATGGTAATTTAATAATTATAAAAAATACAATGAATAGATGAATGAATACAACATATTTTGTTAACTTTTTTGATATTTTAAAAATACTATTATAATTTTTTTAATAGTTCAAGAATAATTACTTTAATAAATTATACAATCATAAAATAAAAAGCATATAAAAATCAGAAAATTTGAAATTTAATGTTGCATTCAGTAAGCTTGTGTTCTGACATTTTTTAAAGGAAGCAGTTAACGTTGATTCCTTTTTTTTTACTTATAGTTTTATCTGAAATAAAATAATAATAAGAATATCATCACCTCTCTCTTCTTTTTGCAAGGTATCTGGCTCTCGCAACAGGATCAGCATTCACCTTTGCTCTGTGACGAGCTGATTTCTCGTTGTTTGAAAAAGGCATCTATAAATAACAATACAAATCAGCTGTCATAATGATTTTAAGACAGTTAAATACAACTATAACTCAAATTAGACACAGAACTGCTGCAAAAACATTTAAAGGTAGGATTAAGTAACCATAATAATGCAGTGAATTAAGCTGAGCTCACATCTGGTAAATGTATCTGTTCATTACGCATTTAAAGAGATAATGGCTGAGCGATGATACTGTAAAACAGCATAATTTTAGGAATTCATATCACAATTTCAGTCTCCTGAAAACACCATAGTATGTTTTCTGGGTCCTGAGGCTTTTTTTTAATTTATTTTTTTATTAAGGAATGCAAAAATACAACCACAATCAGTAGATCGATATAAGAAAGATACAAAGGAGAAAAAATACAATCTACATTAGCTGCAAAAAGAAAAAAAAGACTAACAAACAAAGGAAGGGGTGAGTAAATTACAATTGTATAAGTGTTTTAGGTCCTGAGGTAAGACGTCAAAAGGAGTAACTGGTTACACCACTTGACATTTCTGTTTCCATGTTATAAACATGGCTACCAATTGCATTTATGACTGTTCAAAGATCACCAAAAGACATTTCCATGGGTATGGTTCAGTCAAACCTTTCCATATCATATTAACATGAAATTACAATAGCTCTTTAGAAAGATATACTAACCTTGACACGAATCCGTGTGTGAATGTGTGAAATGTCACCATTTCCTCCTTCACGGTCACATGACAGCAGACCGGTCCGCGGTTACACCAGGGGTGGGGGAGGGGCTCTGGTTAGGTTACACCACACAGCTCACTTGTTTCCAAAGATATGAATGAGTAGTAATGGAAAAACAGTTTTTTTATTTTGAGCCTTTGATTAAATGTTTTGACATATTCCCATTAATTTCTTATAAATCAAGAACAGTTGCACCACACAGACATGTTTTGAAAAAATAAAACTTGTGAATTAAGAATTATTTTTTTGAGTTGTTTTACCTTTATTTCTAATTATTTTTAACTATAAGCATTGAATTTACTTTTAATCATCTGTCAGACAACTGCCAAAAGTGTTGGCAGCAAACAAAAAGAAACGTAAAAAGCCCTCATTCTAAGATTGTCTGGGTTTATTTGTCAAATTGGTAGTTCCAAAATGTAGGTTCTGACTGGTGCGATGGATATTGAATAATAATATTAATATATATATTTTTTTTTAAAAGAACAGTAATATCTTCCTACAACTGTAATGGAACACTTTGGAACATGTGTTGGGAAATAAATATGGCTGGCACAAAGAAGCAGTTATTTACAGTCAAATTAGTAACATCCACTCTACAAACTTCTAATTAATTCTTATTAAGGCAGCATTTTTATGTGTCCGGTCATGAAACAAATGAAAATATTAGTCAAAGACAACGTAAGTAAACGAAATGCAATCAAGCAGTTTTGAAATGGTTTTTATTAGTAGGGGACAACAAAATATAAAATAACCACTTTGTGGAAAAAGTGTTTGCCCCTAAAACTAGTAACTCATTGGGTCACCCTTAAAACCAACAAATGCAATCAAGTGTTTTCAATAACTTGCAATGAGTTTGTTACAGCACTGTGGAGGAATAATGATCCACTCATCTTTGCCGATTTGTTGCAATTCATCCACATTGGAGAGTTTTCGGGCATGAACATCTACTTTTAAGGCGATGCAATATCTTAATTTGATTTAGGTCAGTACTTTGACTAGGCCACTCCAAAGTCTTCATTTTGTTTTTCTTCAGCCATTAAGAAATGGACTTGCTGGTGTGCATTGGATCACTGTCCTGCACTAGAACCTAAGTTCGATTCAGCTTGAGGTCACTAACAGACGGCCGGATATTCTCCTTCAGGATATTTTGGTACAGAGCAGAAATCATGGTCCCATTTATCACTGCAAGTCTTCCAGGTCCTGAAGAGCAAAGCAGCCCCAGACCATCACACTACCACCACAATATTTTACTGTTGGTATGTTCTTTTTCTGAAATGCCACACTTTATAGGACACATCCCTACCAAAAAGTTCTGTCTCATCAGTCCATAGTAATTTCCCAAAAGTCTTCAGAATCATCAAGGTGTTTTCTTGCAAAACTGAGACGAGCTTTTATGTTATTTTTGCTCAGCAGTGGTTTTGGTCTAGAAACTCTACCATGCAAACCATTTTTGCCCAGTCTCTTTCTTATGGTGGAGTCATGAACACTTTGCTTAACTGAGGCAAGTGAGGTCTGCAGTTCCTTGGATGTTGTTGTGGAGTCTTTTGTAACCACTTGAAAGAGTTGTAGCTGTGTTCTTGGTGTAAACCGGTCGGCCGGTTTAGCAAACGCCATGCGATTTACAGCAATAAATGTGTTGCTTTTGTATTCTCTTTTACGCTTGCTACACAAATCCTCCCGCAGCAGCCTAATAGGATATTTAAGTGTCCAAAAAATGCAGACATTAAAATCTCAATGAAGTTAATTTGCAATTAGGGTGGTATGTGTATTCTCTTTAATGAATACTCCAAATAAAGAATTGTTTTCACCAACCATACATTTTTAAATACACATAGGCTAGACCAGGATTGTTGTTACAGTTGAGTGCACTCAAAACAATTTTTGCATCTTGTTAAAACTACTAATATAAAATGTGTTGAAATAAGATTCTTGAGATTTCTTGGGACAACTCAATTGTTTTATATTCAATCCACTTAAATGTGTTATGTTCACGAAATCAATTTATGCTGGGACTACATGAATTGTGTAAAACCCTGCTTTTTTTTACAGTGTATTCTGATAGTCTAAACAAATAGCATGTTTTAGGCTCTAGACAGCCGTTGTTGTGAAATTGAAAGGCTAAAATGCCGTCGCAAGCTCTGCAGGACAGTAGACTCAATGAGCCAGAAGTTAAAGGGATCACCCGATAACTTCCATAGTATTTGTTTTTCCTTCTATGGATGTCAATGGCTGCCAGTTTTCTTCAAATAACCTTATTTTGTTTTCAAAAGGAAAAAAAAAAGAAATCTATAAAGGTCTGAAACCAATTGAGGGTTTGTAATAGCGAGTAAACTTTCACTTTTGGCTAAATTATCCCTTTAAAAAGGCTAAATGGAACATATTATTGTTATGTTATTGTGTAATAAAGAAATTCAGACTGATTCAAACAATCCACGCATACACGTGTAATCAGGGCTTTATGATTGAATTGGATGATGTTTCACACTGCTGCTGTACGCAAAAATATGCACAAGATCAGCGCGTTTACACAAACCTCTAAAACCTCAAACAGACTCGCACATAAAGACTCATTTAATAAATAAAAGAGTAAGAGATTAATCATGTAGAAAGAGGTTTCAACACCATTGCTTACTTTTGTTTACCTCTGGGGCTCAGCAGCGCAATGGTACCAATGGCTCCCTCTAGTGTCAAACATGAACATCAGTCTTGTGCGTTCAGAACTCAAGAGGTGGTAAGAAACAGTTCTCCAGATGCATCCATCTTCTCTGTCCTTCCTGAACCATCTGCTCAGTCCTTCTTGAAAAGGATTCAATTTATAAGTCAATCCGGAAGACTTGTTCAGAACGCTTAGTCTTAAAACAAGATTTGAAATCTGTACATAAGGACATGCAAGTACAGGGGTAGGACATTGAAACTGAAACACTGGTTAATTTAGTGTTGGAGGTTTTTATGGCTTAATCAAACTAGCCTGGTGGCCAATATTCATTGATTGCACATTCCACCAGTAAGGTGAAGGTTTAAATGGTAGAAGAATAAGACAGTTTTGCTTACAATTTTGCAATGCACACAACACTAGGTGACTCAAAAGAGAACAAATTAATGGTGTACAGCCTGCTAGTACATCTCTGATCAAGACAGCAAGTCTTTGTGATGTATTAAGAGCCATGGTATTTAAAGTATTGTCAGTATACCCCAAAGAAAAACCATTACATACAACAGGACTAGCTGTGGACGCAATAGGAACCTGTCTGAAAGGGATGTCCAGGTGCTATTGGATTGGTATCCTGTTTGGGAGATCCGCATGGTTTGGCTGCTATAGTCAAACCTTTAGTCACACATGCCAATCCCAAACATCGGTTTCAATGGTTCCAGCAGCAAAAATATTGGGCTGTGGACAATGTGAAACAAGTATTGTTCTCTCATGAGTCCACCTTTACTGTCTTTTAACATCCATATCCGGGAGAGTTTAGATGTGGACACGACATGCCCCAAAGAAGCGTACCACCCGGACTGTTGCATCCCCAGTGTGAAGCATGAGGTGGATCAGTGATGGTATGTGCTGCAATATAATGGCATTCCCTAGGTTAATACTGGCTACATAGGCGCATCACTGCCAAGGACTACCAAACTATTCTGGAGGACAGAGTGGTTCAAACATCATACCCTAAAGGTGGAGCCATGTAACAGGATCATCACCAATACACACAGCAAGACTGGTGACAAAGTGGTTTGAAAGTGAAGTCCTGCACAATCACCAGATTAAATATTATTGAGCCACTTTGTGGTGTTTTGGAGAAGCTTAAGAGTTACTTGGCCACTATTATTGTCCACACAAGAAAAATAGTTCAAAAACCCTTCTGACCACAGGGCAGAACGTGTATCTGTCATTACCAAGATCAATTAATTCTGTACTGTCCGCAAAAGGAGGATCTACACCATACTAATGAATTACTGTGGTCTACAACCAGGCGGATTCAGTTTTATTGTCCAACCCCTGTAAAGTTACATTTGATAAACGGTTATAACTTAATAACTTGAGTATTTAAACAAAAAATGATCTCACTCACATGAACTGATACTGTAAATCCCCTAGAATGAGGCTCAGAATCAATGAATCTTTTCCGGACTGTAAATATTGATCATCTGAACAGCTCAACGGACGGAACACACTGCTTGACATGTGTTTCCTCACAACGCCTGATCAGACCCTGATACATGTTCGGGACACAGGCAGTGAGGGTCAAACAGAAGCACTGGACGACCCAAAAAACTCTTTCACAGTGCAGCCTACTGTACTTATTGGCACATGGAGGTCTGCTTGTAAAAACTGACCTGGGCCCTGTGAACCTTATAGCAGGAAACCCTACTCATGCTCTTCTTCTTTTTCTTGATGAAGGCGAATCAAGACCTAGTCACACTGGGGAACGTATCCTGTTGGAAAGAGATTAAAATACAGCTCAAATCTATTAGAATTTAGACCTCTGTTTTTAAACGTTCAATTTTGCATGTGGTTATTGTTAAAAAAGCATCTTCCGCAAATGAATCCCTTGTGAAAAAGACTGATAATTGTATTAAATGTGTAGTTATTTACATTGTGAGAGAACTCAGAAAACATAAATATAATTAAAACATCACACTTTTACGATTCTTCTTGCATATAATAATCTCAAAAAGAGACACGTAAAATACATTTTAAATGGTTTTATTTTTTTGTCATGCTTCAAATTAACATAACGTATGTAATTTTGTTTACCTTAAATGCTTGTAAGTACATTAAACACTCAAACCATATTTCAAGTAGGTTTGAGCAATGTTGACCAATTTGGCATCGTACGATGTGTCCAATGTAAAACATTGCGATGGACGATGGCATTATCATCGTAAGTGGATGGTGGAATAATTATTTAAAAATAAATAATTAATTCATAACTAATTAATTATTTGTAGCATAATGTTTCAACTACCGGACCTGCAAGGTCTTTGTTTTACCCATAACCAAATCATAAATAAATAAAGATAAGTTACACACAAGTTACAACCTGTCAATCACTTTTTTTCGCGGGACTCTGACATGAATAGGCAGAGTGATCTGTGTCATTACAACAGCGTCAACAAACTTGGTTGGTAAAAAAGGTGAACAACCAACAGCAACCAACCAACAGTATCTGAGGTTATACTAAAACTACTAAGGGTGAAAGCGAAAGATTGAAGCAGTCTACTGATGCTGTGACATGTTATATAGACAGATTTACAGTAAAAGATAGTTAGATAGAGACAAGATTATTTAAATATCGCATTTAACAACTATAGTGAGACGCGATCCAGCGGTACAACCTCGATAAACTGCACTGCACTCTCACCCGCTGACTACCACTACCGAAGTATTAAACTAAAATATTTGTGTGCTGCTTCATCTTTTAACTTAACTTCAAATTTAGGCTAGAATCTTGTTCCTTACTGGTCTTTTAAAATATTTGCATTTTAATGTGAGTTCAACCATTGTTTGGTCACAGATTTGCACCATGATAGGCTAGCTGATTGGCTCTGTGTGTGTGTCACAGCTACAAAGGAGGACTGCAGTATCACTTACTGTGATTTGCCTTGGTATTAGCTTGGATTTTGGAGTTACTGGGAGTTTGAGACTCTTGTTTCTCTGAACGGGATGAAATGGAACTTGTAGACAGAACAAATGTGACAGCCCATTTTAGACCTTTGCTTTTGACCAGACATGTAGTTACTGTACTTTGCCTTGTTTGGATGGCAGTATTATCTTTAATATATATTATTGAAGTATTCAATTTAAGGCTTTACTTTTTCACAAGGGATCTTGTACAGCAAAGGCAAATTTATGAACAATCTAGCCACTGAAAGAACATCCGTGCTACTTGTCAAGACGTGTACCTCTCTTCCTCTTCTTCTTATGGCGTCTCTTTTTCCTCATGCTGCTAGACTCTTCAGATGACGATGTGCTGCTGGATTCATCGGTGAAGCACTCATCGTTGATGTATGAGCTGGATGAGCTCTTTCGCCGTCTTTTACGTGACCTGGACTCCGAGATCAATGATGTACTTGCTGTAGGATTTCAGAAATGGAAAAAACAAGAGTATATGAACAGTTATAATTAGAAATGGAACATCCATCGCGTGACAGGACAATCCTAATATCGACTAGCATAACAAGTTATTTCTATGGTTATGTTTATAAGATTATAGTTATAAGATTTAAAATCTGTGACATTGATCTTTTACTCTTTGAACAAGTTGACCTTGGGTCTTTCCAAACTGAAGGTATACATAATCCTAGTTATATTTCTTATGGACAGGACACACCATAACATCGGCTAGCATTTGGACCAAAAAACTGCACACAACAAACCAAACCAATGCATTTTTGCATTTGTGGGTCCAGTAACTGTTTTGTTTTTTTTTCTTTTAACAAAGGGAAACCAAAAGACAAACACTTGGTCACTTGTGCCATTGCCAAATGTCGCTTTCAATGGTGCCATCAGGGAAAATCTTAGGTTGTGGATAATCTTAAAAACATGTATTGTTCTCTGGTCGTGGCCAACTGAGCCTGGTTTCTGTCAAGTTTTTTCCTTCACTTTGTCCACATTGTGGAACTGCGCATAGATGGATTTCCTCTTGAGTGTTCAGACTTTCAGCAGTGAAAATTAAACCACACTGAAATAAACTAAACTGAAAATAAACTCTGACAACTGGACTGACACAGTTTCAGTTAACTAGAACTTCTGTGTTAGGCTGCTTTGACACAATCTACATTGTAAAAGCGCTATAGAGATAACCCCCCAAAAATTTATAATCTACCACTTTAAAATGACAATTATATATTATACATGACTAAGCAACTAAACAAAATGCAGTGTCTTAAAATTTATGTTTTCTGTTGGAACACAGAAGTTTCAATCAATCAATTTCGAAATTAAATCAAGTCTCTATATAACTGTGCATTCAAACTGAAGGCGGTGAGAGCATCCAAAGTCGCTCTGGCCGCCCTGGCGACAACGCTGTCTGCCTTCAGTTCTGGCGGCGAGAGTGTCAGAATTCGCTACATTGATCTCGTATTTAAAGGGGGCGTTGCAGCATATCAGTTACATTCCTGCATAAACATGCTTTCTAGCGTGAAAATGATGCACACTTGATATCAAATTAATTTAGGAATGAAAGATCAAGTTGCATGTGGTTTGGCTTTGCTCCACTTAATTATCCAATATGTCCTTATGTCTGAAATATCCTGAAGCAGCAATACTGTTTTGTACTGTCACATGAGATTCACGATTTTTAAAGATATATATATATATATATATATAAAACACTAATGCATGTTCCTGTAAAAAAACATTGTAAATAATTGAAAATCCGGCGACCGCAACGATTAAAACCTTAGGAACAACTGTGGTCGGAACCAAAGTTCACAGGTCTGTGTTCTCTGAACTCCTCTCAAGCGGTGGACTTCTTCATTCTGATTGCTTGCCGCCGAACCGCATCATAGCTCATTACCATAAAGTTAACTTGATTTAAACTTTCCTCTACGCCTACACCAGCGAAGACGCGCTACGCTGCTTCTCGCCACGCTGTTCCTCGCCGCTTATCGCCACCGGATCTGATTGAAAAGGAATGACTTACGACTACTTTGATGCTCTCGCCGCTTTCGGTGTGAACGTATGGTAAGACAGTTATGGTTGTCACGATACTGGAATTTGATACTAATTGATTCTAAACTTTAAAACCATCCATTTCCCACGAACATTTGAGCGCTGTTGAGACCTTCTGAACACTTCTGATTTGTGAAAGTGTTCACGTGCTCAACGGAAATGACTGTGATTGGCCGTAAAGGCCATCGGTTTACTGAACTCACGGCTGTTTAATGAGTGTAACCATTAAACTCGTATGTCAGCTTATAGACAGCCCAGCTGATTGACGTGACTTTGAAATGCTGCAGTGTCCCTGTATCTGTGATTACACTCAGTAAACAGCGGTGAGTTCAGTGAAGCGATGACCTTCACGGCCAATCACAGTCATTTCTGTTGAGCATGTGAACACAATGACAAACAGCAGGGTTTAAAAACTTGCTTAATAGCGCTCAAATGCTTGTGGGAAAGGGGCGTTTGTAAAATTTTAGTACTGATTGGTATCAAATTCCAGTATTGTGACAATCCTAAAAACAGTTTGCATGTTTTTGTACTAAAAACGTGTGTATTTTGGTTTCACCTTCAGGCACTGAAATAAGACAAGCACCAGTGAGGTTCTCGATTTGTGCGCGGAGGAACTTGCGATCCTCCATTAGGTCTTGCACTTGTCTTTCCAGAGCTTCGATCCTTTCCTGTTTGCTCTCCAGTAAGCACTGAAGTTTAGTGATGGTTAGCATAACACTGCTGGGTAGACCCTCCATCGAAGGCGTCTCTGCTAAGAAACAAAAAAGTCATTTATCCAAGTCCCATCATATCCATAACTACTATTCATTAACTCAGATTCTTAAGAAATCAAATATACTGTACTGGAGACAGCACTGTTCACATTGTTGTCCTTCTCAACTTGAATGGCAGGCTCAAAGTTCCTGTCTTCCCACTGGATTGCATTAACCTCCGGCTCCTGTTTCACCCAACTGTTGCTGTTACTGTTCACAGGACTCTCCTGTTTGGCAGAACTGGAGTCGATCTCACTGGCAGGAGAGTATGGGGTGGGTTCCTGCAGTGAAGGCCACTGGGTGGTAATCTCAACTGGAACACTTCAAAAAAAACATCATCATCAGTTTTATTATTTTACATTATTTTACACTCACATTCACTGATATTTCATGCAAGACTAATAAAGAAATTGAGTTAGTCATTAAGAAGGTCTTTTAAAATGAGGACGTGCTTTCAAACTTTTTGTTTGGTGACAGGTTTAGTAGTATGGGTAGGTTTGAAGGTGTACAGGTTATATACAGTAATCTAAGAGTGAAAGTCAATAGCTTATAAGACCTCTTTGAAGACATATATTTTAAGACCTCATCGCCACTTTAGGTTTGAACCGGGAATATTGGCGACATTTTAACTTATAGTTTATTTACTAAATGCTGATTTTAAGAAACATTATTCATACAGTATAATGAATTAATGTTTCAAACATTTATGAGTTTTCTTTTTTTAAATTAATACAAAATAGTAGAATTTAATAACTCCTATAGTATTGATTTGAAACAAGTGAAGTGTGAGTAAAGAGCGAGTATATTATTTTCATTTTTTGTGGACTGTCCTTTTAAGGCCTGTGACTGTGTGAACGCTTCAATATTTCAAATTTTAAAACATCCAGCCACAAGAATTTTTTGTGACTTTAATAAAGATTAAATAATATACAAAGAAGACTATGCAGTGTTGATTATTCAATATCTGTACCTGAATAGTGAATACCTGAAAACCATAATTCACTTTTATCTTTACTATGTTTTATTTATCTATGCTTGTAATTGTATTTGTTATATGTTATTCGAGATTCACTTTTCTACAAAATCCCTCCAATCAACCCAAATAAACCTGTTAAATCATCTGTTGAAATTATATTCACATCGCAATATACATCACAGAAATACAAAATAACGCAATGTCAGATTTTTCCAATATCGTGCAGCCCAAATTCAAGTATACAGATATATGTTCAATTAATTTCCATGACTTTTCCAAAACTTTGTGGGTTTTTCAGTTTTTCTAAAAATTTTTCAGGCCTGGAAAATGCCATGTTAAAATTCCATGACTTTTCCAGGTTTTCCATGACCGTATGAACCCTGACAGAAGATAGTAAGCCGTTCAGGTATGGAATAAATTAAGGATAATTAAATAATAAAAAATATACATATTTAAGCAAAATTTCCTATTTATATAGTTATAACTAAGTAATAAATGTCTCCAAAATGAAAATTGTGTCATTGTTTACTGCATGACTGTATTATGTGGAATGCAAAAAGCTATTTTGAAGAATATTTTGATTGTTGCCTGAACAAATCTAGTTTTTGGCATTCAGAACGTATATGGATTGTGTTTCACAAAATACAAGATAAAAAGCAAGATGACAGTTTTCCTTTCTAGATGAATCATTCATTTGAATGTGAAATAAAAGAGTTGTTTAACATGATTTGGCTTTACAAACCCAGTGCAAAGTCCTCTGTTTACAAGCAAAGCCACTATTATTACCAGTATTACCTTTGTAAACAAACTGCCATGATCTCCCTCGGTTCGTTCAGTCTCTGAATCGCTGTTATCCTCAGACTGTGGTTAGTGTATATCGTTCTCGTGCCTGCCTCTTTGCATATTTTGGGCAGCATTTGGGACAAATGATTGACTCCCAGTGGGAGTCCAGTATACCAGATCTCATCACTGAGGAAATAGCTCCTTTTGGGCTGCAGATAGAGAGCTTTAGCGTCGGCTGGGATTTTCCTCAGGTATTTCTCCAGAGACGCAACAGGACACAGCGGATTCCCCGGCTCTTCAAACATAGCCTTCCGCTTCTTCTTGTCCTTCTCCGGCATGTTCTTCGGTTCCTCGTGTAGTGCCATGGTGAAGTATTTAAATCCGTTTTGGTCCAGGTTCAGAGCAAATGTGTCTGGCTGCAGGTGTCGGTTGCCCTCCTTACCCCTGAGCCCAAAATGCAACTGGATGTCATACCACACCTTATACAACAAGCCCTTTGGGTTCCCAGGGTCCAGTGCAGTTGAATGTTTGAGGATGTGTTGGTCTTCAGGGGTAATTGGTGGGTAGTGTGTTGTTATATCCCTACCGGAGCGACGGATCTGCTTGACCACGCCTTTGAAAACATTGTTAGCAGACCTGAACTCAGCGTCCTGCATCAGATTCCACGCACGGTTGACCGGAGGGTCGTTAACGTACCGGTTGAGTCCAGCCCGGAGACCGACGTAGCTGCTGATCCCGTACAGCTCTCCTTTGCTGGTCCGAATAGATCCATAAAACTCGCGGAGGATTGTGTTTACCTCCGATTTATCGGCCGTTTTAAAGTCTATGGTCAGCTGCTTTTCCCGCAGCCAGGCTTTAAAACAGTTAACAGCCCATATGGTTTGCTTTACAGTACTAGACTCGTTCCGGGTGTGTTCCAATAAGTCCAAATCCGCTGATGATACGTTTGCACATCTGGATATCTGTGCTGTTAAAGCGGGGTCTCCTGCCTCCGTCTCTTCCTCCTCTTCACCTGAAGAGCTCTCACACTTTAAATCAAACATGCTGTTCATGGGAATAATGACCGGAGGAGGTGCTCTTTCTCCTTATTTCACGGATGCCAAATGATTATTTCCATGTCTGTAAAATCTGAAATGAACACTTATTATAAAGCGACTAGCTAACCTGTGCATATTGCTAGTAACGTTAATGTTCTCTTTCTTTGTTGTTCTTCTTCTTGGAGATGGTGGAGGATGGAGAGCCGCAGAAATATACCGCCACCTGCCGTTTACTGTGATAATAAGTAATCTTGTCCCAGGCTATGCTTTCAGCCGAGAGAATACAGGTGGTAAACATGTCTATGTACAATTTAATATACACATGTGATTTTAAATAAACGTTAAGCACATCAAATGCTACTGAAGTCCTGAGGCCTTGCAGTAAGAATTTTTTTCTCGAATATGATCAAAAACGCTCGTGCTTAATGTACATTCTTCATCATGTAAATGGTAGGCTATATCATTATTTACAATATACTATTCATTCAACTGTTGGCATTTTAAAGCTCTTTATGGCGCAAAATGCTGCATTTATAAATTATGAAGAATGATGAAGATGCTTTGCTTCCTTTCGGCAAGTTATTTACAACTTTGCGCCATATAGAGTTGCTTTAAAATGGCAAACGTTAAGGGAATATTGTTGTTAATAAAGATTTATAATCATATACATGAATATAATAATGAATCTACATTAATCATGAGCACGCGAGCGTTTTCGTTATGTCAAGATCAAAATTAAGTCGTGATCACGACATAACAACTTTTCGTTATGTCGAGATCACGAGATAATTAAGTCGTGATCACGAGATATCTAAGTCGTGATCACGACATAACAACTTTTGTTTTGTCGAGATCACGAGATATTTAAGTCGTGATCACGACATAACAACTTTTCGTTATGTCGAGATCACGAGATATTTAAGTCGTGATCACGACATAACGAAAAGTTGTTATGTCGAGATCACGGGATAATTAAGTCGTGATCTCGACATAACAAAAGTTGTTATGTCGTGATCACGACTTATTTTTTTACTTTTTATTTATGTAGCCTGTTAATTATTATTATTATTATTATTATTATTATTATTATTATTATTATTATTATTATTATAGTTATTAATATAATTATTAATAGTATTATTATAAGTAGTAGTAGTAATTTTATAATTATTAATATTGTTGGTATTGTTATTATTACTACTATTTGGAAAATATCTGGCCTGTGGGTCTACACCGGCCCTGCGAACAGGGAGTGAATATGTGTGCAACACATTAAAGACGTTCAGAACAGCAATATAAAGATGGCTCAAGCACATTGTTAATGTTCATTCGTTATTAATTTGTATATCTTTATATATCATTATTTGCAATAATATTCCGGCAACTGTTACCATTTTAAAGCAACATATGGTGCAAAATGCTGCATAATAAATTATGAAGAAAGATGAAGATCCTGCTTATTTGCTTCCTTTCTGCAAGTTATTTACAATTACTTTAAAATTGCGCCATAAAGAGTTGCTTTAAAACTGCAAAAGTTAAGGAAATATTGTTGTAAATAAAGATATATAATATAATAATGAATGCAGGCTACAATAATCATGAGCACGCGAGCGATTTTGTTATGGCGAGATCAAGAGATAATTAAGTCGTGATCACGACATAACAACTTTTCGTTATGTCGAGATCACGAGATAATTAAGTCGTGATCACGATATAACAAAAAAGTTGTTATGTCGTGATCACGACTTATTTTTATTTTTTATTTTTTTTATTTTGTGCTTTTTATTTATGTAGCCTATTAATTATTATTATTATAGTTGTTAATAATATTATTATTAGTAGTAGTAGTGGTAGTAGTAGTAATTTTATTAATATTAATGTTGTTGTTGTTGTTGTTGTTATTAATACTAATAACAGTAATAACAACAACAATGGCCAATATCTAGCCTGTGGGTCTGCACCAGCCCTGCGAACAGGGATTGAATAGCCATATGTGCAACACATTAAAGACATTCAGAACAGCCATAATAATATGAACGCAAACGCTCGAGCTCATTTGTTAATGTTAATTTGTTAATATTTTCATGTATATCTTTATATATCATTATTTACAATAATATTCCCTTAACTGTTACCAGTTTAAAGCAACTCTTCATGGCACAAAATGCTGTATATTAAAGAAAGATGAAGATCGTATTTGCTTCGTTCCTGCAAGTTAGTTACAAAAAGGCTACTTTAAAATTACGCCATAGAGTTGCTTTAAAATGGCAAAAGTTGAGAGAATATTGTTGTAAATAAAGATATATAATCATATACATGAATATAATAATGAATCTCATGAGCACGCGAGCGTTTTTGTTAAGGCGAGATCAAGAGAAAACTAAGTCGTTATCACGACATAACAACTTTTCGTTATGTCGAGATCACGAGATAATTAAGTCGTGATCTCGACATAACAGAAGTTGTTATGTCGTGATCACGACTTATTTTTTGCTTTTTATTTATGTAGCCTTTTAATTATTATTATTATTATTATTATTATTATTATTATTATTATTATTATTATAGTTATTAATATAATAATTAATAGCAGTATTATTATTATTAGTAGTTGTATTTTATAATTATTAATATTGTTGTTATTGTTATTATTACTACTATTTGGAAAATATCTGGCCTGTGGGTCTGCACCGGCCCTGCGAACAGGGAGTGAATATGTGTGCAACACATTAAAGACGTTCAGAACAGCAATATAAAGATGGCTCAAGCACATTGTTAATGTTCATTTATTATTCATTTCATGTATATCTTTATATATCATTATTTGCAATAATATTCTGGCAACTGTTACCATTTTAAAGCAAATGGTGCAAAATGCTGCATAATAAATATGAAGATAGATGAAGATCCTGCTTATTTGCTTCCTTTCTGCAAGTTATTTACAATTACTTTAAAATTGCGCCATAAAGAGTTGCTTTAAAACTGCAAAAGTTAAGAAAAAATATTGTTGTAAATAAAGATATATAATATAATAATGAATGCAGGCTACAATAATCATGAGCACGCGAGCGATTTTGTTAAGGCGAGATCAAGAGATAATTAAGTCGTGATCACGACATAACAACTTTTCGTTATGTCGAGATCACGAGATATCTAAGTCGTGATCACGACATAACAACTTTTCGTTATGTCGAGATCACGAGATATTTAAGTCGTGATCACGACATAACAAAAAGTTGTTATGTCGTGATCACGACTTATTTTTATTTTTATTTTTTTGCTTTTTATTTATGTAGCCTATTAATTATTATTATTATAGTTGTTAATATTATTATTAGTAGTAGTAGTAGTGGTAGTAGTAGTAATTTTATTAATATTAATATTGTTGTTGTTGTTGTTGTTATTAATACTAATAACAGTAATAACAACAACAATGGCCAATATCTGGCCTGTGGGTCTGCACCAGCCCTGCATGCGAACAGGGAGTGAATAGCCATGTGTGCAACACATTAAAGACATTCAGAACAGCCATAATAATATGAACGCAAACGCTCGAGCTCATTTGTTAATGTTCATTTGTTAATATTTTTATGTATATATTTATATGTCATTATTTACAATAATATTCCCTCAACTGTTACCAGTTTAAAGCAACTCTTCATGGCACAAAATGCTGCATATTAAATTTTAAAGAAAGATGAAGATCGTATTTGCTTCCTTTCTGCAAGTTATTTACAAAAAGGCTACTTTAAAATTACGCCAGTTGCTTTAAAATGGCAAAAGTTGAGAGAATATTGTTGTAAATAAAGATATATAATCATATACATGAATATAATAATGAATCTCATGAGCACGCGAGCGTTTTTGTTAAGGCGAGAGCAAGAGAAAACTAAGTCGTGATCACGACATAACAACTTTTCGTTATGTCGAGATCACGAGATAATTAAGTCGTGATCACGACATAACAAAAAGTTGTTATGTCGTGATCACGACTTATTTTTATTTTTTTATTTTGTGCTTTTTATTTATGTAGCCTATTAATTATTATTATTATAGTTGTTAATAATATTATTAGTAGTAGTAGTAGTGGTAGTAGTTGTAATTTTATTAATATTAATGTTGTTGTTGTTGTTGTTATTAATAGTAATAACAACAACAATGGCCAATATCTAGCCTGTGGGTCTGCACCAGCCCTGCGAACAGGGATTGAATAGCCATATGTGCAACACATTAAAGACATTCAGAACAGCCATAATAATATGAACGCAAACGCTCGAGCTCATTTGTTAATGTTAATTTGTTAATATTTTCATGTATATCTTTATATATCATTATTTACAATAATATTCCCTTAACTGTTACCAGTTTAAAGCAACTCTTCATGGCACAAAATGCTGTATATTAAAGAAAGATGAAGATCGTATTTGCTTCGTTCCTGCAAGTTAGTTACAAAAAGGCTACTTTAAAATTACGCCATAGAGTTGCTTTAAAATGGCAAAAGTTGAGAGAATATTGTTGTAAATAAAGATATATAATCATATACATGAATATAATAATGAATCTCATGAGCACGCGAGCGTTTTTGTTAAGGCGAGATCAAGAGAAAACTAAGTCGTTATCACGACATAACAACTTTTCGTTATATCGAGATCACGAGATAATTAAGTCGTGATCTCGACATAACAAAAGTTGTTATGTCGTGATCACGACTTATTTTTTGCTTTTTATTTATGTAGCCTTTTTATTATTATTATTATTATTATTATTATTATTATTATTATTATAGTTATTAATATAATAATTAATAGCAGTATTATTATTAGTAGTAGTTGTATTTTATAATTATTAATATTGTTGTTATTGTTATTATTACTACTATTTGGAAAATATCTGGCCTGTGGGTCTGCACCGGCCCTGCGAACAGGGAGTGAATATGTGTGCAACACATTAAAGACGTTCAGAACAGCAATATAAAGATGGCTCAAGCACATTGTTAATGTTCATTTATTATTAATTTCATGTATATCTTTATATATCATTATTTGCAATAATATTCCGGCAACTGTTACCATTTTAAAGCAAATGGTGCAAAATGCTGCATAATAAATATGAAGAAAGATGAAGATCCTGCTTATTTGCTTCCTTTCTGCAAGTTATTTACAATTACTTTAAAATTGCGCCATAAAGAGTTGCTTTAAAACTGCAAAAGTTAAGAAAAAATATTGTTGTAAATAAAGATATATAATATAATAATGAATGCAGGCTACAATAATCATGAGCACGCGAGCGATTTTGTTAAGGCGAGATCAAGAGATAATTAAGTCGTGATCACGACATAACAACTTTTCGTTATGTCGAGATCACGAGATATCTAAGTCGTGATCACGACATAGCAACTTTTCGTTATGTCGAGATCACGAGATATTTAAGTCGTGATCACGACATAACAAAAAGTTGTTATGTCGTGATCACGACTTATTTTTATTTATTTTTTTTTATGTTTTGCTTTTTATTTATGTAGCCTATTAATTATTATTATTATAGTTGTTAATATTATTATTATTAGTAGTAGTAGTGGTAGTAGTAGTAATTTTATTAATATTAATATTGTTGTTGTTGTTGTTGTTATTAATACTAATAACAGTAATAACAACAACAATGGCCAATATCTGGCCTGTGGGTCTGCACCAGCCCTGCATGCGAACAGGGAGTGAATAGCCATGTGTGCAACACATTAAAGACATTCAGAACAGCCATAATAATATGAACGCAAACGCTCGAGCTCATTTGTTAATGTTCATTTGTTAATATTTTTATGTATATATTTATATGTCATTATTTACAATAATATTCCCTCAACTGTTACCAGTTTAAAGCAACTCTTCATGGCACAAAATGCTGCATATTAAATTTTAAAGAAAGATGAAGATCATATTTGCTTCCTTTCTGCAAGTTATTTACAAAAAGGCTACTTTAAAATTACGCCAGTTGCTTTAAAATAGCAAAAGTTGAGAGAATATTATTGTAAATAAAGATATATAATCATATACATGAATATAATAATGAATCTCATGAGCACGCGAGCGTTTTTGTTAAGGCGAGATCAAGAGAAAACTAAGTCGTGATCACGACATAACAACTTTTTGTTATGTCGAGATCACGAGATAATTAAGTCGTGATCTCGACATAACAAAAGTTGTTATGTCGTGATCACGACTTATTTTTTGCTTTTTATTTATGTAGCCTTTTTATTATTATTATTATTATTATTATTATTATTATTATTATTATAGTTATTAATATAATAATTAATAGCAGTATTATTATTAGTAGTAGTTGTATTTTATAATTATTAATATTGTTGTTATTGTTATTATTACTACTATTTGGAAAATATCTGGCCTGTGGGTCTGCACCGGCCCTGCGAACAGGGAGTGAATATGTGTGCAACACATTAAAGACGTTCAGAACAGCAATATAAAGATGGCTCAAGCACATTGTTAATGTTCATTTATTATTAATTTCATGTATATCTTTATATATCATTATTTGCAATAATATTCCGGCAACTGTTACCATTTTAAAGCAACATATGGTGCAAAATGCTGCATAATAAATTATGAAGAAAGATGAAGATCCTGCTTATTTGCTTCCTTTCTGCAAGTTATTTACAATTACTTTAAAATGGCGCCATAAAGAGTTGCTTTAAAACTGCAAAAGTTAAGGAAATATTGTTGTAAATAAAGATATATAATATAATAATGAATGCAGGCTACAATAATCATGAGCACGCGAGCGATTTTGTTATGGCGAGATCAAGAGATAATTAAGTCGTGATCACGACATAACAACTTTTCGTTATGTCGAGATCACGAGATATCTAAGTCGTGATCACGACATAACAAAAAGTTGTTATGTCGTGATCACGACTTATTTTTTTATTTTTTTTTATTTTTGCTTTTTATTTATGTAGCCTATTAATTATTATTATTATAGTTGTTAATATTATTATTATTAGTAGTAGTAGTGGTAGTAGTAGTAATTTTATTAATATTAATTGTTGTTGTTGTTGTTGTTGTTGTTAATACTAATAACAGTAATAACAACAACAATGGCCAATATCTGGCCTGTGGGTCTGCACCAGCCCTGCATGCGAACAGGGAGTGAATAGCCATGTGTGCAACACATTAAAGACATTCAGAACAGCCATAATAATATGAACGCAAACGCTCGAGCTCATTTGTTAATGTTCATTTGTTAATATTTTTATGTATATCTTTATATATCATTATTTACAATAATGTTCCCTCAACTGTTACCAGTTTAAAGCAACTCTTCATGGCACAAAATGCTGCATATTAAATTTTAAAGAAAGATGAAGATCGTATTTGCTTCCTTTCTGCATGTTATTTACAAAAAGGCTACTTTAAAATTGCACCATGAGTTGCTTTAAAATGGCAAAAGTTGAGAGAATATTGTTGTAAAAAAAGATATATAATCATATACATAAATATAGTAAAGAATCTACATTAATCATGAGCACGCGAGCGTTTTTGTTAAGGCGAGATTAAGAGAAAACTAAGTCGTGATCACGACATAACAAAAGTTGTTATGTCGTGATCACGACTTTTTTTTGCTTTTTATGTATGTAGCCTATTAATTATTATTATTATATTATTATTATAGTTATACTACTAATAATAATTATTATTTTAGTACTTTTATTAATATTAATATTGTTGTTATTGTTATTATTACTACTATTTGGAAAATATCAGGCCTGTGGGTCTGCACCGGCCCTGCGAAAATTGAGAGAATAGCCATGTGTGCAACACATTAAAGGCTTTCAGAACAGCCATAATAATATGATCGCAAACACTCCAGCTCATTGTTAATGTTCATTTATTAATATATTCAAGTATATGTTTATATAGCCTATCATTATTTACAATATATAATTCCCTCAGCTGTTACCATTTTAAAGCAACTCTATATGGCGCAAAATGTTGCATACAAAAATTCATAAAGAATCATGAAAATCCTTTGCTTTCTTTCTGCAAGTTATTTACAATTACTGTAAAATTGCGCCATATAGTATTTGGTCACAAATTGTCTTTTCACCGTGGAGGAGATTCGCTACAGATCGAACCTGCACAACTGCCACAGATATTCTTTATCTTTATTTTTCTCCATCTATCTTCCTCTCCAGGGACATGTAAATACAAAACAATAAATAAATAAATAAATAAATAAATAAATAAATAAATAAATAAATGCAAATGGGGCTTCTCCTACTTACTATTGACTGTGAAGTTGCAATATCCTCATCTGCGACCATCCAGAGTTTGCAATAGTATCTGGATGCAGCCTTAATGATACAAGCTGAGATTGCATCACTCAGCCATGCAATGTCACACAGAATGCACTCAATGGAGTGAGTGACGTCACGGTGATGGGTAGGGTTAGGGGTGGGATTAGATGAGTGAATTAAAATGCATTGGATGCAGCTCAGTTTGCACTGCACCAGCTCTGCATCCAGGCCCCTCTCAGAGTTTGTCAGTAAACACAAGTCTAATACTAACCCTGTCTGTGATTTTCTGACATTAAAAATTGCAATATATGAATATTTCCTAATAATTAAAAGAACAACAACAGAACTACAGATTGCATGACGTTTTACTTTGAAATCAATGTAATTTTAGGCTATATGATGTGCAGTGTTCTGTTGCGTACTCAAATCAGGTGAACATATTGAATAATACTGCATGTTTTAAGGCAATCAATAATAGCTCTATATTCTGTTTTGTGTGAACTATCATTTTAGTTATGATCTTAAACTTTGAAGTCAATACAGTCACATGGACTCATAAAATCAGACACGCCTGTTTTGACAGGTCTGACAGATGCAGAACCAGGAAATACTTTATCTTTCTGGTAAATTGAAACTGAAGAGCTGTTGAGATTAACGTGTCTGTCTTTCTTTTGGATCTTGTGTTATAATGGCAGAATCAAGTGTCTCATGGGATCAGGAGTTCAGCTGTTCAATCTGTCTGGATCTGAAGGATCCAGTCACCCTTTCCTGTGGACACAGGTTCTGTATGAGCTGCATTACAGACTGCTGGAATCTGGAGGATCAGAAGAGAGTTTACCGCTGTCCTCAGTGCAGACGGACATTCACTCCAAGACCTGCTTTAAATAACAATGTATTACTTGCTGAAATGCTGGAGAAACTGAAGACAACAAGACTCCAAACTGCAGACTGTTATGCTGGATCTGGAGATGCGGAGTGTGACGTCTGTACTGGAAGAAAACACAAAGCTGTCAAGTCCTGTCTAGTGTGTCTGAACTCTTACTGTCAACATCACCTGCAGCAACATCAGAATTTATACAGCAGCAAGAAACACAAACTGACTGACGCCACTGGACGACTACAAGAGATGATCTGCACAAAACATGAAGAACCGCTGACAATCTACTGCAGGACTGACCAGCAGTGTGTGTGTTATCTGTGTGTGATGGATGAACACAAAAACCATGACACTGTGACGGCTGCAGCTGAGAGGACAGAGAAACAGGTATGAGTTAACCCAGATTAAATACAAGATTAAAGCTGCCCTATAAAGAATATTTGGGTTTACCTAGGCATAGTTGAATAATAGGAGTCCAGTACATGCAGTACATGTCTATACCGTGAGCCTGTTTTTTGCTTTCATGTAAATTAGCAGAGTGTGTGATGGTTTAAGTTATAGCTGGGTTTTGCTGGTGGTGACCTGGTTTTAGCTGGTTATTTGGTGGTCAGGAAGAAGAAATAAAGCAGCCTAACCAGCATCCATGTGTCAAAATCTGCCTAAAAGCTGAAAACCTGTAACCGCTGACTTTAAATACTATGGAAGTCAATGGTTACTTGTTTCCAACATTCCTTCAATTGTCTTCTTTTGTGTGCAACAGAAGTAAGGAAGTAAAAGGTGTGTGGGATATTATGAGAGGAAAATTTGAGACACCAGATCCACCGCAAAAGCACTGAAGGCTGCTTTTAAAGCAATCTGGGCTTCACAACACCCCAGCAGTGCCACAGACTGCGTCCGAAATTGCCTACTACACTGAAAAAAAGTGTTGCATGCGGAACTGTTGCAAACAATTTATTTGTGTTGAATTTAAACAAATTAAGTTTAATAATGTTCAACTTAATTTGTTTGTTTAAATTCAATACAAACAAATTGTTTACAACCACTTAACATAAAAATGAGTAAATGCAAGGAATCTTCTCTGAATACTTTCTTTCAGTGTACTTAGTATTCTGCATTTGAATTTGAATTTACTACTCAGCCATTAGAAAAGCACATTCTATACAGTATGAATGTGAGCAGTATGAATGGAACTCGAACATACGACATCCGCCATTTTGTCATGATCACATGACCCACGTCAGTTGTGTCGCTTCACTCCTATTCATGAATTCTCTCGCGGTGCATCACTGAAATCACTTCAGAATCTCGCCAGAATTGGTAGCCCACATAGCAAAATTTCTCTGGCCTAGATCTGGCCCATACAATCAGCATTTGCATGGCCCACATGCAGCAGTGAATTACGGACATGAATCTGGCTTCCATACAAGGACCAAACGTAGACCATATCTGGGCCAAGACGAAGATAACTGGAGTGAAAAACTTAGATTATTTATAATGCTTCCGTAATCATCTAATAAAGCAGATTACAGAGCTAATAAGGAGCCAGCCGTGTTGATCATAAGCACGTGATCCTCTTGAAATTACACTAAAATACCCACTAAAAAATGGGGGTGAATATAAGCCAAACTTACATGGCCCACATATAAATTTTAAACATCTGGTCCAAATACTACATTTGATATCTGGCCCAAGTCTTGTTTGCTGCCTTAAAGATGATCTACCAAACCCAGGTCATATTTGGCCTACATGCTGTATGCCAGTCCTGGATGAACACCTGCTGTGCCAGCTTTATGCAGAATCTGGGCCAGATTTCTTAGCCACCTGGAAGGTCATCCGGCTATTTCTCACATATTGTTCAGCTCACTTAGTGTTTTTAGCGTAATATATAGTAAGAAAGTACGCAATTTCGGACGCAGCAATCGTCTCCATGCCACGTCACATTGCTGAAGAAATAGACATTAAGTCCTACACGTTCATACTTTTCAGTCGTCCAACATTTCTGTGTTAGCCTTTTTTATTATGGTCAAGTTGGCTAATATTCAAATTTTCGGAGATTACAAATTTTGGGTTTTCATTAGCTGTAAGCCATATTCATCAAAATTATTAAATATCTCTCTGTGTGTAATAAATCTACATCATTTATAAGATTAAGGGTTGCCAAGCTTGAATCAGGAGGGTCAAAGTCCTGCAGAGTTTGGCTCCAACCCTAATTAAACATACCCGATCCGGCTAATCTAGCTCTTATTAGGAATACTAGAAACTTCCTAAGGTGTGTTGAAAGCTGGAGCTAAACTCTGCAGGACAACAATCCTCTAGGAACAAGTTTGAGCTTCCTTGTTCTAATTCATCGAGATCACCTGTAACTGCGTGTAATCTGAAAATGCATGGATGTCTGAGAGCATAGTGGAAATAGAAAATGAATAAAGGAAATGGAAGGCAGGTTTGGTGCGATTTGAGTTACATTCAGACTCCTCCTGATAAGCCGTATTGTAGGAGTTAGTTAAACTGCAACACCAGAAATGACAAAGCTTTTTTTGGGCATAATGTTTGCTTTTACCGAATTTTGTAGAAGTACATGAAATTCAGCCTCGGTTAGTTTTTGAAGTTTAGGGGGCACTGTTGACCTAACAAATGAAATATTTAATATTTCTGTTAACATATAATTTTACTGAAATGTGTGGTTACAGAGGATTCTGAAAGAGACACAAAGACAATATCAAGATAGAATCCAGGAGCAAGAGAAGAAGCTTCAGGATCTGAGACAGGCTGTGGACTCTCATAAGGTGAGTTTGAGATGAAGAACATCAGCTGACAGACAGAGGAAGAGTTTGAGACTCGTGTTGAGTGTGTGAGCAGCAGTAAGAGCTGACTGTGATGTGTTTAACAGCGCTCTGCACAGGCAGCAGTGGAGGACACTGAGAGCATCTTTACTCAACTCATCCACTCCATTGAGAGACGCCGCTCTGAGATCACACAGCTGATCAGAGATCAGGAAAAGACTGCAGTGAGTCAAGCTGAAGATCTCATGAAGAAACTGGAGAAGGAGATTGATGATCTGAAAAGGAGAAACACTATGCTGGAGCAGTTTTCAAACACACTTGATCACATACAGTTCCTGCAGGTAACAGATCATTTACATCTATAAGATTATAGCAAACACAAACATGGCATTTGTGGATGTTACTACCTATTGCGGTACTTGACAAAGATTTATAGTCCTGAGCCCATGTGATAATATGGCGTATAGATGAAGATTCTTGATGCAGTGCCGCCTGAGGGATCTGAGATCACGGTTGTTCAGCTTAAGCTTGCACACTTGTCCTTTATGCACTGAAATACTCCAGATTCTATGAATCTTTTAATTATGTTCTGCACTGTTGAAGGTAAAATATACAAATGTCTTCCTATCTTTCTCTGAGAAACATTGTTTTTAAACATTTTAATAATTTTCTCACGTATCTGTTGGCAAACTGGTGATCCTCGGCCCATCTTTGCTCCTAAAGAACTAGACCTTTCTTTGAGGCTGCTTTTGTAACAAATCATAATTAAAATCAGCTGTTGACATCACCTGTTTCAAATCACGTGATTAATTAACCAATTTACCTGATTACTAGCCCTAAACTGTTTTGGAACGTGTTGCGGTGTCCACTATAGTTGACATTTAACAAAGGATGATATTTTAAAACACAAACAAGTTATCAGCTCTGAAAGCTAAATGTATTGTTCCTGACACTTTAATAAACAAATATATATGTTATAATAATAGTAAAAGACATTTTAAAAGCAACATTTTACATACCTCTCTCCTTAAAATGTGCTTTTTTGTATGTCGGCCATTTTGGATGCAGTGTAAGACGTGGTTCCTAGCATGCCAGCCAATCAAATGACATATCACTAGAAAGCCCAGGATGCCCACTGAACAGTACAATAGGACTTGAGTAGCTAAAAAAAAAAGAAAGAAAATTCATGAAAACACAGGTCCACTACAAACGACACAAGTCAAAGTTTTCATTTAATTACAATATGTCAATAACTCAATTATATATATATATATATATATATATATATATATATATATATATATATATATATATATATATATATATATATTTGGAGCTTCATCTATTTAATTTCTGCTAAACTCTTCTGTGTATTTGTTGTGTATTTTCCTCCTGTAGAGTTTCCAGTCTTTCTCAGTCTCTCCTGGATCAGCAGATGTTTCCAGCATCACTATCAGCTCTCTCCTCTCTCTTGATCATGTGGGGAAATCTGTTTCTAAATTAAAGGAGAAACTAGAGGATTTCTGCAGACAAGAGATTAAAAAGATCTCAGTAGGAGGTAAATAACAGACATTCGGTTATAGATTTACTTATAATATAGATCATAATATTACACTGAATTTGTATTTGTTTATGTTTGCTCACACAGACCCTGAAACCAGACATGACTTCCTACAATGTAAATCACACACATTTCCCATACACACTTTACAAACTGTATATTACACTCCCTAACCCTACCTGCGAATCAAACATGTTTAAATAAACACATTTGACATCAAAGTTTCAGATATTAGTGATCTTGTAGGCTATAAAATAAATAGATTCTCACTCAAACTATTGTGAATTAAGTCTTCTGTATTTTCTCTTCCTTAGATTCCCGTCTGCTCTCTCTGGATCCGAACACAGTGAATAAAACCCTCCTTCTGTCTGAGAGGAACACACTGGTTTCTTTCACAAACACACTCCAGCAGTATCCTGATCATCCTGACAGATTCGATTTTTACACTCAGGTGTTGTGTAGAGAGAGTTTGTATAGACGCTCTTACTGTGAGATTGAGTGGAGTGAAGGGATGTTTGTAGCAGTGGCATATAAGAGCATCAGGAGGAAGGGAGAAAGCAATGAGTGTCTGTTTGGATTTAACGATCATTCATGGATGTTACTATGCTCGTCCTCCACATGCAGTTATTATCACAATAGAAAAGAGACTGTTCTCCCTGTGTTGTCCAGCAGTAGAATAGGAGTGTATGTGGATCACACTGCAGGAACGCTGTCCTTCTACGGCGTCTCTGACACAATGAGCCTCATCCACAGAGTCCAGACCACATTTACTCAACCGCTCTATCTTGGGTTTATGATAGGTTCAAATGCAAAAGTAAAACTGTGTGATCTAACAGTATAGATCAGCCGTTCCCAAACTGGGGTGCACAGTGTGACCACCAGGAGTGCGCGAGAGAATGTTTGTAAAAGCTGAAAATTGTATCTTTTATTATTTTTATGCCTTAATCTTGGGTAAACGTTACATCATATTTTCAGGAGAAAAGAAATTCACACACAGAGAGAGAGAGAGAGAGAGACATAGAGAAATCACATTAGAAAGTGTAACTTGCAACCTATGCATACTCACTCATCTCGCTGTTCCACGTCTGTGCCACAATAGCCTTGCTCTTTCCCATTAGGTGCTAAGTGATAGTACATTCTTAGTTTTTTTTTTTTTTTTTTTTTTGGCGTACTATCATCATCAAAATGAACACCTGGTTAAAAACTGCCACTTTAAAGAAGCCAAGTACTCTAGGGATGAACCATCTACATCGGCCTCTTCTATGGAGATGTGCAGTGACATTGATTATATGCACTAGGAGGATAACGAATGAGGTGAAGAGGCTTAGGCGGAAACAGAGAAATTGCAGAGAAAGTGTATTTAGTTATTGTAGTTAAAAATGTGGAGTTTAATCAGAGAAAGGGGTGTTTGACAGGTGTCAAATATTAGAAGGGGTGCACACAGAAAAAAGTTTGGGAACCACTGGTATAGATGATGGAGATTTGACCCAAAAATATTGAAAATCTGCACAACTTATCAGCTATATCTTAATCAAATTATATTTATTTGTAAAATTTCAATACTAATGAAACTGAATCACTGAAATAACGTTAATATGTTTAATAAATGTTTATTAATAATAGGACCCTTTGGAAACTTGTAAAGAGATCTAGTTGGTCAGTCGCAGCATCCAGTAAGCACATTTTTCAGTAATATGAGGGACAAGATGTCACATTTTGGCATTAAACTACATTCACAAAAGTGGTTTGATATACATGGAAACCACCGAATCCAAGTGAAGTGTCTTCTTTAATGTTATATATAACTTTTAAAATGATAAAATATGGGTGAAATAATCTTCAATTGTCATTCAGCATTAAAAAATGTACCAAATACTTAATCGTTGTTCATTTATTAATTTTCCTTCGGCTTAGTCTCTTATTTATCAAGGGTCACCACAGCGGAATGAACCACCAACTATTCTGGCATATGTTTTACGCAGTGCCCTTCTAGTCACAACCTAGTACTGGGAAACACCCATACATTACAGCCAAATTTTTCCAATTTCGACAGTCCATTGTAAGGGAAACTGGAGCACCTGGAGGAAACCCATGCCAACATGCAAACTCCACACAGAAATGCCAACTGGCCTAGCCTGGAGCTGAACAAGTGACCTTCTTGCTAACCACTGAACCACCATGCCACCCCCCTAATCATTATATTCAAGTGATCATACAAAATTAAATCTAAAATGATTAAAAACTGATATAGCTCGACTGTCATCTTTGTTGAATCTTTTAATATTTACTGGAATTAATTTTATTTAGAATAATAATCATGGATCTTTTTTCGATATTTATTGGTTAAGCTTATTGCTGTCAGTGTCATGTGAATGACTGAATGAATGAATCAACTTGAAGGCTTCAGATAAGCGAACTAAAGACCCAGGTAAGCAAAGACATCTTATTTTCTTTATCTTGCAGCATTTATGTTCGTAGTATTGTGTGATTATCATTTGCGCTAGTTGTAGATGTGTTCGAGAAGCAACATTTTGAAGATATTTTGGCAAATTGAACGAAATTACTCGAAACCGATCTCGCTAAATGAGACTCAGAGTCGGTAAAATGATTCAAACTTTCCATAATTTACAATGATAAAATGCAATGCAAAATTGCCAGAGTTAAACAATAGTATCTTTATGATGCAAGCTGAGATTGCATCACTCAACGATGCAATGTCACACACAATGCACACAACCCACTTTTACTATGGTCATTTCCCAACACAAACATTACTGTGCAATATTTGACTGGAAGGGTGGTTAGGGTTAGTATTGTCTAGTATCGTTAGATTTGGCTTCCTGTCCACATTTAGATTTTAAGTTATTGCTTGATTATTTGACAGTTTTTCATCCTTTAGTACATGCTGAATGTTATAAACTAGAAAATAATAATAATAAAGTCAAGTAATCAACTAATTAAAGGTGACTGTGATTAGGCCTGCTTGACTAGAGAAGAGGTAAGTAACAGAAACAACATGACTTTGCTTGGACAGTGATTTAAGATCCTGTTATGCAGTTTAACGTTGATTAAAAAAATAATACACAATAATTACTATATTAATACCAGTGCCTCATTAAATGTGCAAGACAAATCAACATACTTTAAAATCTTTTATTTTATTCAATGGATACAACTGTGTTAAAACAGAAGATATGAGTCCAATCTCCTGTATAGTGAATGTTTTTATATTAATCTGATAAAATAGGCTTTTATTTGAGGGGGGAGAACAGCACAACTCTGTCTGAATTCTTGTGTTTCAGATCCTTTAAAACATAATGTAAGTTATATTAAAAAAATCTCATCTAAATAACATAAATACTTTAGTCTCGTGTTAACGTTATTAAAAATGATCACTTCACTGATGCAGATATTTTACCACAGATGCGACACATTAGCTGCAGACGTCTCATAAACAGACGATTGTTTCGCTGATCATGTCAGATTGTTATTTTAACATTTCTTTTTATACTTAAGCACATTTTCAGAATTCACATTGTCACGTGCAATTTAAAACTGTGAGGTTTTTGGTATGGAAAAATACTGGCAGGAAATGTACGCCACTGCTTCTCAACCTGTTATTATCATAGTCTAACAATGTTATCTTGTAATCCTGTAAAGACTCTACTTACGTTTAACTGGCCAGTCTTGACACAGAATGTCACAGAAACCCAACACAAATGCATATCTCTGCTTGGAATCATACATATTTTTAGTGGTGATTCTTAAAGGGATAGTTCACATAAAAAAATTTAAATCTGCTATTACTTAGCCTTTACTTGTTTTAAACCTTTATGAGCTTCTTTCTTCTGTTGAACACTAAAGATATTTCGAAATATGTTGGAAACCTGCAACCATTAACTTCCATATTGTTTATATTTCCTATAATGGAAGTCAGTGGTTACAGGTTTTCAGCTTTCTTTAAAATAACTTAATAGAAATTAAAAGTAAATGATATGCAAAATTTCACTTTTGAGTGAACTATCCCTTTAATATATACTGGAATATATAGTTGTACAGTGTAATAAAACTTGATTTCTTTACTTTAAACTGTCCTTTATATATATAAAAACATGTTTGTAGACTACGTGACAGAAAATAAGTCTTGTTAGTTTGCCTTGATGGTGACTATAGTTAAAGCCTGGAGCGCCAGTGGCTGAATGTTGTTCTCAGTGAAGGATGGCCAGCAGGAGGCGCTTGAAATCGCCTCCGCATTCAGAGCTGATGGCGTCTTTCAGAGTCACGTCGTATTTCTCCAGGTACATGTCTTTAATAGTCTCCAGATCAACCTGCCCAAGACAGAAAAATGTCAAGCTGAGTTTTTTCCCTCTTTTTTGTGGAAATGGTATAATGCAATCTTTGATATCGGTGTAATTATGCAACTAAATAATTTTCTGCAACAGGCCTACTGTTCAAATTGAGACACAAAGACCCCAGAATGGATGAAAACATCCCCAACAGTACATAAGGGCTAAAATTGTAATAATATTTTACAAAATTGCATAGTTTTGGTGGACATAAGAGACTTCTTTAACACATTTAAAAGTCTTGAAAGGTTAACATCAACATGCCGTATGGATAGGTGTTATAGTGTACCTCTGAGCGACACACGATGATGCGGATGAGAGTGTCTTCATCGGTTCCAGCTCCTTTCATAGCGGCGTTCAACCTCCGGGCAAAGAACAGCTGGGGGTTCTTAGCACACCTCACTATGGGTTAAAGAGTTAACCAGTTAGTGCTGAAGAGTTACCAATCAATTTAGTGATAGGATAGGATTTAACAGCTTGTGTAAGGGTAAACCCTCTTTTGGTGTTATTTAAAAACAACATATTAGAGGTATTTACTATGATAAGGTCATTGATGTGAACCTCGGTTGTTTGCAGAAGACCTTACATATGGATTTGTGGGAGTTTCACTTTCACATAGCCACCTGCTCTCCCAGTCACGGTGGCCATCTTACAGTTGCCTCCATCTTTAGGAGCTTACACAATTGGTAGTTAAATGAATGCTAATTTCCCCCAGACCATTTTCCTGGTTGCATTCGCAACGATCACTACATACTCTGAAGCGATGCCTGCAAACAGCAACATCAAGCACTACATTCAACAAAATCGAGGTGAGAAGACGCAGTGAATAGAGCTTTGTCTTCATTGTGTGTCTCATGTTTCCTGTTATAGAGATAAATGTAATTAAAAAAGTTAAAACTAAAACTGAAGGGGACTAAATATCTCTGGCAGCTTGTGGCACATACTGTCAAAGACTAAGGTACAGTAGTGGTCACCAAACTTGTTCCTGGAGGGCAGGTGTCCTGCAGAGTTTAGCTCCAACCCTAATCAAACGCATCTAAATCAAGTTCTTACTAGGTATACTTGAAATTTCCAGGCAGGTTTGTTGAGGCTAGTTGGAGCTAAATTCTGCAGGGATACTGTTCTGGCACACCTATGTCACTCCAATTTCAATAGTCCTGGATTAGACCCTAAAGTGGGAACTCTGAACTAAAATCACTTGTAGTTCCTGTGTTGTGAACATGCCAAAAAGTAGACAATTCCATATAAATTCTGTGTAAAAGTCACTCATTACACACCCACGAGAGCCACCACTGCAACACTGATGTGATTACCATTGGTGGAAAAGACAGTGACAGCCAATTGAAAGTAATGTGGATTATTGAGAGGACATGTTTGGTAAGGGCCAATAATACACCGGTTTTACATACTCTTTACAAGTTAGTTACAAATTCTTTGCCTTGCTATACTCAAAGCACAAGCTCTAAATCAGATAAAGTTGTTCTATCAACAAAACATTGTTGGGCTAGAAGCAAGAACTGCTCATGTCAGGGGCTGACGGTGGGGTTACAATGACCAACAAGACAGACACAAACTTTTTTGAGCAGCATTCTTGAAATAGCAGCATGTGATGCTTGCATACAAAGCCACTAACGTTAATAACAATGTAACAACGATGGCGTGTTTGCCGCTTCCACGTTTGTGTTGCAGGGAAAGATGAAACATATTCTGTGACATCCAACCTGGCTTCTTGGTGGCTCTCTAGACCATTGGAAAGCAAAGCAATTATTAGAAGGCCAGTGATAAGGCCTTGTACAACACCTCTGGTTCTGAACTGACCAGGCTTTTCGTCTGCCCCATTCTCTCTCTAGCAATCTTCTGGGATTTTTTATTTGCCAGAGCAACTTGGTCTGTTCTTCTGACAGCACACTGGGTTTCCACTCAACCTTTAGTGTTCCTGTGGTCAGTGTTTTCTGACCTTTTGTCTGTCTCATCTGGTGATGTTTGGTCTGTGGTGTATGGTGCTCTCATCTTGTTTGGCCCTATTTTTAGTGTGATAGGATCCTGCCTCTGTTGTTTGTATTGTCCTTGTGAGTGTACAGCTTTCAGGTTTCTCTGAGGTGTGCACTCTAATGTTTCAGTGTTTCAGGGCATGGTGTCTGAGTCCTGACACTTCGGTCATGTTTTGGTTTAGTTGCAGTGTCTGGGTGCAGACATCCATGTTTTCTTTGGTACTATGGTGGCCAATAGCTATGTTTCCATCCAAAAATGTGAATTAAATTTATGCGCAAAACTAGAATATTGCATAATATGTAAATGAAGCAGCTTTTGAATCCAACGAGTCAAAGAGAACAAAATCGTCACTTCCTGATTAACTGGCACTAAATATCAACAGAAAAACTGAATTTGCTGCGGTAGGAGAAGCTGCGTGAATCATTTCTTTATTTAATAAATTACTTTCACCTTAGAAGATGATGCAAGACCCAATGAATGCCTGGTGGCGTTTGAAGCCATGAGACACGGAGTACATATGCTCTTGACAATATAATAACACTAATATCAAAATGGTTAAAGTGTTTTAGAATGGCCAAAACAAGATGTTTTACAATGTGCTCGGCCTGCTTGTTTGTCAATTCACACACATTTTTATCATCACATGATCTCTTATAACAAAATCACATGACTTTAATGCGCATACTGGAATTTGTTAGATAAAAGTGTTTCCATCACAGTTAATGCACATCTATTCTTATCGAATAAAAAGCTTATCCTACTTAGTTCTGAATGTAAAATCTATGCGCATCTATGGCATTTCCATCCACCTATTTTTTATGCACATGGAATTGCAGCAGATCGTCTTGACCATGTCTGCATGCCTAAATGCACTTAGCCTTGCAGCCATGTGATTGACTGATTAGAAATTTATGTTAAGCAAGCAGTTAGACAGCTGTACCTAATAAGGTGGCTGCTGAGTTTATGTCACTGGTAGTTCCTAATGTGCTGGCTTAATTTATTTTCTAAAAGAGTTCCTCGGTTTGAAAATGCCAAAAAGCACTTACTACCCCCAATATGAAAATGTTCCTCTGGAAAATTCAGACACACTTCAAGTTCTTGACACTCAATAGGTGTTTTTTTTATGTCAATAGTTCACACTTAGCTAATGCTTGATACTGATTGCAGGTTTGGCATGCTGTCTCGGGACAGAACTTTGAGCTTGGAAATCCTTGAGCCCATTTATCATAGAAAGGGGTCAGATCAGGCAGGTCTCCTGAGCCTCCCCTGGTATAGGAATAAAAAGGGGAAGCTGGGGTGCATGGGGGGATTCTTCAAAAACGAATATCAAGGTAATAATGGGCTATTTATGTACTGTAGGCTTGAATTCGTCTACTGGTTTGGTTGGTTTATTGTTGATTGTTGACGTGAGACCAGCTGTGGTCAATTATAGCATGTGATTCTCTCAAAATTAGTTTATAAAACTTCACTTAGTTTCAACGGACATCTCTGCTTTTCCACTATATCAAATTCTACGTGAAATTCAATATTTGTCTGAAGAAGCCATGTGTTTAATACAAACCAAGCGTGGTGTAGCAGTCCTTCAGAGTTCCAGAGGTTTCCTTATCGATTGCATCCAGAATATCTGTTCCAGAAATCTGTTGGAGAACAATGTAAAATATAGAGGATATTAAACTTTATTCAACTTATTAAGCTTATTTACTTCCCCAAAGTTTTAGTTCACCCAAACATGAAAACTCTGTTATTAATTATCCACCCTCATGTTGTTCCTTTGTTCGTTGTCTCAACACAAATGAAGATAGAAACTTTCAACGAGGCCCAGAAAAGGAACCAAAAACATTGACAAAACATTCCATGTGGTTTAACTGTAATCTTGCAAAGGTCCAGAAACACTGTTGTATGCTAAAAACAATTTTAATGATGCTAATGAGTCAGATTGGGTGTATGCTTACTATATGCAATACTAAATGTTATTGTACTGCTAGCAGTAAACGTGCACACTGACACGGCGCAAAGTAATTTTTACAGCTGTATTAAAGATTTTCACAAATATTTCACCAAGTAGGACATATGTTCCTGGATTAACATCTCTGTTGATCGGGGAACAACATTCCAATCAGCTAATCAGAATTAAGGGATATGTTTACAGTTTATGTTAAGTTCTGGTTTCATGATTAGGTTTACAGACTTCTACATGATTGTTATTCAACTATTATTCCCCTCTGATTTTGAGTATAATTTACAGTTATGGTTGGTTTTAGGTGTAGGGAAAAGGTTTGGATTACACTTTCCAACAAAAATGATGTTCCAGGATCAACATAGATGTTACTCCAGGATTGCATGGTACTTGGCGAAAACATGATGTGCGTTATTGGAGCTTCTTGTGATTTGTGTGAGGCTTTCGCTGTCTGTGGAGGGTCAGAGAGCTCTGGGATTTTAGTTAAAATGTCTTAATTTGTGTTCTGAAGATGAACAAAAGTCTCAAAGGATTGGAACAATTTTTGAGTCATTAATCTTTTACGCTCAAAGAGAAGATAAACTCACGGCTTCATAGGCTTTGAATGTGGCCTGAAGTTGTAAGTAGTTCCTGGTGGCCAGAATGAAACTGAAAGTAGATTCATCTGTGCCAAGACTGCCCTCTCCAGCCTTACAAATAAATAAAACATGTATTAATAAAATGGGTTAAAACATGACAAAATACAGTGGTTTTTAACACTGGTAATAAATATCAAATCAAATGTTTTGAGATTACATTTTGTTTTGAATAGGAAATATACAGTATAAGGAAATGTATAACATGGTTTACATTTTTGTTTTCTCTTCAAATTCACAAAGCTTTGATTAACAAATAACTAGATATATTAATATAAATCATACGTTCCACAATACAAATGCTCATACAAATGCCAAATTTTATAAACCTCAATGTAAGTACGTTGGTAACTCTACACACAAGCAAAAGAATCATGTTTAGATGCCGATTAATATTGTATGTTCTGAGATGTGTGTAAGTCTTAATATATGAATATCTATGAAGAGAGATCGTGTTGAATGTCTCCTACTTCAAACAACGAAACGGCATCTTGCTCCGCCAGTGCTTCGTCAACCTCGTAGCTCTCGTCTCTGTTACCCTGCAAGAGAGAAAGTATTGACGCCGTGACCGAGACAGCGAAATCCGAGTCCAAGTCACGTCATTGAATCCTGCCTCTACTTATCTAATGAAAGGGGATCTGAACCTCTGCCAAGCTTCAGAGCTCTACAGGGACAGGAGGAAGAGGGAGGGGTGCTAAACACACTGAGCGCTTTATGCCGCTCAAGGCTGCAGTCTAGTCATTTTGTAAGATGTAAACAGCAATTTTCATTTAAATAGCACCTATGATGCAAAATCAACTTTTGTAAGCTGTTTGGATAGAACTGTGTGTAGGTATAGTGTGTCCACTGTCATATTTGAGTGCCATAAACACAATAAGTCTCTTTTTCTTAAGTTCCTGCCGTTAAAATACGATCAAATCTCATAGTAATATGTCTCCATAGTATGCTTTGGCTGTAATACGGTAATATGGTATACCGCGGGATCTAATAATAGCAACGTTGTCAGTTTCAATACCGTTAAATCATCATAAAAAACAATGCACTTAAATAGGAAACAAGTATTAAATAATAAATATTATTTATTTAATGGCCACAAATGCGTATGCGTGATTGTCATCACGGGACAGTGTGGAAGAATGAGGTGAGGTAAGATGGTGAGTCGTGCACCAAGTGACCTGCAGTTTGGCAGTATTTCCCGTTTCGACCGAACGAGAAGGGAGACGTGGTAAATACGAGAGGTCTCCGCTGCTGTACCGCGGGATCTGAACAGATTTCCTGCGGTGCGGGAATAAATTTCCAAATAAAGTGTGGAAGCGGTCGGTAACTCAAGTGTAATTTGAAAGGGAGTGGACGTGCGATCTAACAATATCGCTCCCAAGCGATCGAGCACACGCTCATCCGCATGGATGCTGTGTAAGTGTGTGTGTGTGTGAATGAGAAAGCGCGTGGTGCTGTGTCGCTCTCTCTATGTGTACGTGTGTGTGTGTGTGTGAATGAGAGAGAGAGAGAGAAACGTGGTGCTGTGCGTCTCTATCTCTCTCTCTCTCTGTGTGTGTGTGTGTGTGTGTGTGTGTGTGTGTGCATGAATGAGAGAAAGCGTCCCGCGCAGATCTCTGATAACAAAAAGACAAACAGGTGACTGCAAACCTAAGGTCGCATATATGGTATTCAGTTTCTGAATGGTTTAGGCACAAGCCAACAGTTTGGTGACGCTGTCTGAACCTTACGTCATCATTTTTTTTTGCACAGTAATACCGGATACCGAGATAAAAAAGGGAAGGGGTTTGATGGTATCAAAATTTGGATACCTCCCTAGTCTACTTCATAGTCATGCGTATAAACATGTCCACAGAACAGGATTTGCAAAGAAACTGGGATTGAAAGATCTGTTTTAACTCTCTGTGATCAGCTGCAGCTCAAGAATGAGTTTTACAAGTTAAAAACGTTTTTAAAACCTGGCATGCTTGAAATAACGAAAATTAAATTTGCTATGTAATTCATAACCACTAGAATCACCACAGTCGCATGATGTCAGTACAACTATATAGGAGAAGCAACACTATTTAAGAGCAAAAAGTTAAACGTGTGTGTGTGTGTACTGCGAACTTTGTAACGGCATTTGTGTGCGACTCATTATTTCAGAAACGTCATACAACCTTGCTTAGTATTTTTGACTAATAAACTGTATCTCTGCTTCATCCATGTCTGTCTCTGTCACTGACTGCGGTTTATCTGACATAACGCAGGAGAAGCAGACAAGCGCATGGAAACTGTGGGCGGGGAGAACCAGGTCATTTGCATTTAAAGGCACAGGCTACAAAAACAGCTACACTTTGCTCTGAGGCCAAAATAGATATATTCTGCATTGTATAATAAATGATCTGATGGGTATATTGAGCTGAAACGTTACAGACACCTCCTGAAACACAAAAGTGGTAAAATCAGAGCTGTTTAAGATTAAGAGGATTTACCTGGAGAAGCAATGTTAGCAGTCTCCTCACATCCCCACTGGTGTCTCCTTCAATGTCACTCTCCAAATCCCTGTCATGCACTGAAGACAAAAACAGAGAGATTGTTATAACCAAAGGTAGTTATTTCATAAAGAAATATATAAATTGCTCAAAATTAGAGGAAAAACACATTAACATATTAGAGAACATTTATAAATATAAAATGATGTAAATGTAAATTTCAATAGTATGAAAAAAAAAGATATCCAAAGACATAAAAATCACATAATTCAATTTGCAAATCAATGAATTAGGAATAATTTACTGACATCTTATCAATAATATGTACAATAATTAGAACAATAGTAACAACAAGTTTCACTTGTTTGAGGAAGTCCCATTCAAGGGACTGAAATAATCTCAAATGATAAAATTTGTACTACAAATAATCCACATCCGTACTGAAAGCCGAGCACTTTCTATCCATCATAAAAATAATATTGGGTTTACATTTACATTACATATAGGATAAAATAAGCACTTCGAATCATCAAGTCTAAAGGTTGGTATACTTCAAACAAAATCTAAACAAATGACTGAAATGACATCATTTCGAACTAAATCCAGCCAAAATGAAGTTCTTTTTGACTTCCAATCGGCAATTTGAAATAGCCCACCAAATCGATTTTTTTAAGGGAGTTCGTTTTATTCCAAAACCCCTTTGAGCTATCATTGGTCTGTGATAACTACGCAATTGGTGGATGTGTACTGGAACTATGTCTTCTTAGATGTGCATTTTATCCAAGGAGTTCAGAATCAATGAAGAACAAAAAAAAGAACTTTGTTTGAAGTATACCAAACACTTAAGTAATTATTATTATTTTTTTATTAATAATGTTATTGTTTTTCCCTGTGTTGGGTTGCGGCTGGAAGGGCATCTTCAGCATATGCTGAATAAGTTGGTGGTTCATTCTGCTGTGGCCGTATAAATAAAGGGACTAAGCCGAAAAGTGAAGGAATGAATTTATGTGTTTTTTTTAGTATTTATTTAATGTGGTATATTAGTATTATAAGGAGCTCTTTTGTGTTTATTGTGTCTGTTCCTTCAGATTATTGTCTCTTCATATTCCATATGGTACAGTAATATTTAATATATAACAGAGTTTGTGTTTTCCTAAAAATATTTAGTTATTTTGAATAAGTGTTCTTTCCTAAATGTTTGATGGTTAAATTGTAAGAATGCTTTGAAACCTCATTTTACCCTTTAAAAAGTTTCAAAGCATCATGGTAAGAATACATCTGTTTGGATTTAGTCTTGTTTTATACGGCTAGAATAAAAGCAGTTCTTAATTTTTCGAAATGATTTAAGGTCAATATTATTATCCCCTTTAAGCTACATTTTTTTCGATTGTCTACAGAACAAACCATCTTTACACAATAAATTGCCTAATTACCCTAATTAACCTAGTGAAGCCTTTAAATGAAACTTTTAGCTGAATACTAGTATCCTCAAAAATATGTAGTTATATATGATGCACTGTCAACATGGCAAAGATAAAATAAATACTAATTTAGTATATAATGAAAAAAAAGCTGTTCTCAAAAACTATGTGCTCAAATGCATTACTATTTTACAGCAATTAATTAGGTGATTCATACTCTACCTTGGGTGTAGGTCTCTTTGTAAAAGGCAATCTCCTGTTAGAAAACAAAACAGTAAATGACTCATTTCAATATGTAAATCCCTTCAGAGAAAAACATATTAGTCATGAACAACTATTTGTCCCTGCTTTGGAAATGGTCACAGCCACAGGAACTTGCGGAAATGTTCAATTCAAAACAAACCAACATACATCATTGGTAGCAGTGCACAGAATCTCCACCAGCACATCCTCATCTGTTCCTGCGCCCTTCATTGCCTTCCTGAGCTCTTTAACTGCAAACACGTGAGGAGGGTCCAACATGGCAAGAATGGCATTCTCAAAATTACCAGACAGCTCACTCTTCAGAACATCCACCAACTCCTTCAGGGAAAACAAATCTATGAGTGCAAAATCTATATGCTTAAAATACAAATGCTATTTACTTTAGTGAAGATTAAAGTTAAAAAACACTTCATACAAGTTTTTTCTAAAACAAAGTAAACTTCGTGCCTCATAGTTAGTTAAAAATCAAAGCACATAAATAAGATTTTAATTTTGTAGAGCCGTTCCTTTGACTTCAGTACATCTGTGTTGAAAGGATATCACTAGTTACTCACTTGCTTACACTGCTCTGCCACGATTTTACATTTATGTACAGTATTCAGTAGACACTTCTATCCAAAGAGACTTCCATTTGATGAAGATACACATTTACTCAAGTCTGGATTTTACTAGGAGTCAAACCCACAATGTTAACATTGCTAGCACCATGCTTATCAATTTGAGATACAGCAACTCTTGCTCTCTTTTCTTATCTTAACAGTTCAGTGACTTACTGAAGAAATCACTTTGTGGCCAAAGATTCCTGAGATTTTCAATAAGGTTCAGGATCAGGACTCTGGGCTGGCCATTTCATTATTTCAGTATTTCTAGTTTTTAGAGGCCTGCTTTACTTTTTTTGCTGTTTGACAGGATCTCATTGTCTTATGTATTAAACTTGCTGGTTAATCAGACAATGAAAGCAGGGAAGAAACCTCACGTAGCCAAAGGAGCTTATGATAAACATTTGCATTCACTCTGTCATGAAGCTCTGTAGGCTCATCATTACAAAAAACATGACACATCACTCCACCTCTCACAGACTACTACTGTACACACTTCTTTGAAAATTCAGGGTTTTCCCAGTATGATGACAAATACAATGTTTCTGATAAGACCCAAATATATTTGCATATTTTAATTGCTTTATTTACTAACGTGAACTTGCGGACCACAAGATACAGGTATTGGAAAGTTTGCTTATTTACCCATTTCAAATATTGATTAATGCTCATTTAAAAATATCTTAAGCTTTTTATACTGTGCCTCAGAATACATGTAACTCATAACATATGCTTTGAAAACTGCTCTTTTAATCCTGTTAGTAATTTTAAATAGGTCTAAGCAGTGACCTTAAAGTTTACAAAGTAGTAGATTGTTCAGTAATTTTGATCTCCACAGTTTATTTTCATTAACTGCTTTTCCGAATACTCACGTCATCATATTTCTCAAAGTAGGCTTGCTTGATCTCCATTCTCTGAGCTGCACTTCGATAGGCTAGGATGTCTATGATGGCTTTCTCGTCCGTTCCTTGGAAATTAAATAGAAAGTTAGAAAATTACACTCTAGTGACTTAAAGAGTATGCAAATAACAGACTAGCTATAACACAATGTCAAACTGTAATTGCAAATGAGATGTAATTGACAGACATAATGAATGCTTATTAGGATTTTAGAATCACATAAGAGTCTCACCGAAACCTTTGCAGGCTTTGCGGATTGCCTTAATGTCCGCAATTACATCAAAGTCTTCATAAGGCACAATTGTTGGCTGAAAAGAAAAGGAAGATATAAAGTCAGAATTCTTACAAATGTCATAATTGTAAAATACTTAGTCAAACCAAAAATTATTCAGACCCCAGAATTTGTTTCATTAATTATTATATACAATTTAAAATAATAGTTAATTTATACAAGTTCAAATAAACAAAACTGGGAACAGCAGGAAGAAACTAAAGAAGCTACTGCAGTGAGTCTAGAAAATGCTGAATTCCAGGCTTGATGAATGCACGTCTTGATTTTTCCAAGTACCTGATTATCCTGGATTATCATCCATGTTGATTCTAGAACATCATTTTTGTTGGAAAATGTGATTCATACCTATTCCCTACCCCTAAACCAAACAATAACAGTAAATCACTCCCAAAATCAGAGGGGCAATAATAGTCGGATAACAATCATGTAGAAGTGCATAAACCTAACCATTAACTTTGATTGGCTGATTGGAATGTTGTTCCAGGATCAACATACAGTAGATGTTAATCCAGGAACATGTCCTACTTGATGAAATCGAGGTTTAAATGGCAAGAGTTCTTGTAGGGGACAAAAGTAAAACTGATTCTTATGTCCTTCTTCTAACAGCCATGGATGATTTTTCACTTCCACATTAGAGTTTGCAGTATATAGATTCAGATGTTTAAAAAAAATGCATATTGCAAATAATAATAATAAAGATATTCTAATATTATAAAAATATTCTAAAATTGTAGAAAATTAACATATTGCATTGTTGGGTTGTTTAAGAAACATTTGATGGAGCTGAAATGTACAATGGAAATCCAGTTAAATGTTTTTTTAATCGCATATATAAATATATTTGTGTATTTATTTTGTTTATATATATATATATATATATATATATATATATATATATATATATATATATATATATAAATAATACTACTAATAATAATAATATATATTTGCAGTGAACATTAACAAGGCCAGATATAATTAAAATAAACAAGATTAAGCCAGTAAATCTAGCAAATATTGTTGCATTACTTTTGACCCAGCTGATGGGGTCAAAAGTAACAATGTGCAACTTTTGTTTAAAGTGAAGTTATATTGGACGTATTTTACAGTGATCCAAAATAACACCGGATTTTGATAGAGCACTTTTGTGAGTTAACAACCACCAGAGCAATGTATTTCTGCTAAAACCATTATCCTTTAATGTTGAGTTTTTATTAAAAATTGTTTACTTTTGTCCCCGCTCTCCCCTGTGTGTTGGAAAAATTATCTTGATAAATATTCTTGAAAAATAATAAATTCCACAATTTCAGATTGAAATTGATTTAACGGATTTATTTACATTTTATTTACATCTGTATTGAGCAACAATCTCTCCATCGACTGAAAAGGCTTGTGTGTCAGTCTCCCCCTATATTTACAAAAGCCATGGAATGCTCGGAGGAAGCGCCCTGTCCAAACACACAGTACCGCCCGATGGAGGCCCCTCGAAAGGCAAATATGAAGCGGAGTTTGCCACCATCTCCTCCCAAAGCGTTTCCTCTGACTCACTGATATAACGGGAATGTGACACATTCCTTCCTTTCCTTTACAGCATCATATATAACAGTATACACATTTAAATAGCAAACAAATTGGTTTTAACGTTTAAGAAAACAAAAACAACCGGAGACGAGGCAGAAAAAACACACACGAGACGAATCACAGTCGGTAAAGGATGCGCTTCTCAAAAACATCCTGACAACGCAGTACAAATGAGTCAGAAATCATAACTGGATTTTATTCGCTTGTCTCAACCTTCAGTTTTCTTTCCTTTTCCATATGACAGATTTTAATTTGATTAGTTTTTTGCGACGACGAGTCCCGTAGTAAACTCAGCGCAGATGCTACAGCGGTTACCTACCGGTTTACGACCGCACTGAAGTGTGCATTAGCAGAGAAAATGAAATGAAATACTCACTTGACAGTTTCCCATGATGAGAGTTTGGTGTTTTTGATGATCAGATGATCTGACCGCTGTCCGAACTGCAGGCCACACGCAATAGTTTCTGTAAGTGACGTCAGCACGTAGGGGAATAACGGGATGGATTGAAAACGTGCCCCATGGATGAGAGACAAAATGAGCATTTAGAAAAATAAACTTTTACAATCATCGATACATTGTTCAGCGTTGCTTCAGTAAGCAGCCTATTTATAATTCTGACAAATGTGCATATGTGTCACAATTTAACTTTTTAAGCATTTAGAAAGTAAATGAAAACCTCAAAACAGCTATATTGTTTTTACACATAGCTAAATTAAATGAAAATCATTTAAATTAGTTTTCAAATTCCCCATTTACTAGGAGATACACAATAACCTGCCTGTTTAAAACATTTCTTTACAATGTATAGAATGGAGTAAGGGAGCCCTCTATTGGGCATTAAGCGGAAAAATATGATTATGAAAAGCATCAACTATTTATATTTTAAAAGCAAAAACTATTTAGATTATAAAATCCTACTACTACTAATACTTATACTACTACTAATAATAATAAATTATTAATTAAAAATCAGATATAATATTAAGATAATAAATATTACAGTATTTAATGATAATACAGTTTAATAATGTTTAAACTAACATAAATTACACTGACCTACAGCAATGAATGCAGATCAGCATTTTACATCACGTTTGTCACAATGAAGAAATTAAATCAATCAAAGAAATTAGCTCACTTAAAAATCCTTATTTGACTCTATTTTATATGATTATTATTATTATTATTATTATTATTATTATTATTATTATTATTATTATTATTATTGATAATAATAATAATAATAATAATAATAATAATAATAATATAGTAGTTGTTGTAGTAGTAGGCCTAGATATAAAAATAAATTATTTACTTTAACCAACATTAGGTTACCAGTATTTTACTTTAAATTAAATGGCCAAAATGTAGTTTCACATAAAAAATAATAATAAAAATCAGTTTTAATGAAATTTGTCACAAAAGGAAAGGGTTAGATCTGCACTTTGATTTCTGACACGGAGAACTGTAGGAGTTTGTGGCTGAAACAAAGTGCTCAATTTTTACCACTTGATGTCAGTATACCACAAATATTCAGAAAAAAGCTATAAAATCACCATTACTGTTGTTTACCTTGGATTTACCACACATTCATAAGCAGAAATTAGTGCTCAACCCTGTTCCTGGAGATCGACCTTCCTGCAGATTTGAGTTGCAACATATATCAAACACACCTGCCTTTAATTATCAAGTGCTGTTCAGGTCCTATTAATTGGTTCAGGTGTGTTTGATCAGTGTTGAAGCTAAACTCTGCAGGAAGGTAGATCTCCAAGAGCAGGGTTGAGCAGCCCAAAGCTAGAAGAACCCCTCCCGCCATTTTAAAAAGATTATTCAAAGCAGAAATTAAACACTGTATTGAGTTACTTCTTGGTCTAATAGTAACGCAAAGTAAGTACACAAGCAGATATCCTAATGTTGATCTCAAATCACCTCTTTGCGGTTCGTAAAAATTAGTAATTAGAAAAAAGAAAAAGATTAGTAAAATGGTCCAAATTAATAAAGTTAAAGCTCACAGAATGTATCAAGTCTTCAAACATAACATAGAACAAAAAAATATGGAAGACCTGTTGTCAATGGGTCATATGCACACAGACTTTTAATTTTCAGCCAGCCAGCCAGATGGCTTCCGGGGAACTTTCCATTACAGAATTGCCACGTTTAAGATCAGTTTTCTTTAAAAAGAAGGGATCTTCACTGCCTGCTGTTGGTTTATACCATACCTGCCAACATTCGGATCATAAAAGACGGGAGATTTTATCCGGGGGTGTGCGTGAAGTGAATAGTGGGAAGCGCGTTTAAAGATGATTGCACGTTGGGTGTTCGGTGCACATGGGGACTGAACCAAAAAGCTAGCCGGACTGTATCAAAAAGCTGAGGAATTGAGGAGGAATTCCGTGAGTTTTTCGAGAGACAGAACAATATAAATATAAATAAAACTGATTTTAATATAAATTTCAGCAAATAAACACACTTAATGTGTTTATTCCTTTATTGAGATGTTTATGGTGATGTTTATATTCACCATCTAATTTAGGGAAACTCCTGAGGTAAATAAGATACATCTCTGAACTTTAATAATAAATGTATATAAAATGCCGTGCTTTCCACCTCCAGTCGCTATGACGTCTGGTACTTCTAGAGCGAGATCGGTGTTCAAGTCTGCATCTGTGCGTCCTCGAAATCAGGAACACTTCCGGGAAGTTTCACGCGTCTGTTCTTGCGGTCTTGAGTATTGGGACTAAACTTTGACAGTTGATGATGACGTTACACGAGAACACGAGGACGCAAGACCGCTGAAGAACGCATATTGAGAAACAGCCTCTTTTTATCTTGCGTGGTCGCATAGCCCTTGTCGAGGCCGTCGCCGATGCTGACACACTCCTCCCAAAAATTGGTCGGCTTGGTAGCGATGGTAAGTGTGGGCAAGACCGAAAGCCAATGAGCGAGTTTGAGCCACTTGTACATTAAGGTAGAAAGCAAAACACCAGCAAAGAAACTCGCCACAAAGCAACATAAAAACCTACTGCCAGCTAGCATGTTGGAAGTGTTATTGCAGAGCAACACAAACAGCACGCTGAATTATAAATGCATAGCGCAAGGCAGGTGCCGTGGGACACACTAATCACTCAGTGCAGAAGTATAAACCAGGCTTTATGGACAACAGTTTTCCAGCATGCTCCTTCTAACACTTCATATTCTCTATTTCATATCTAATCTGCTAATCTGGTGGGTTAATGAACTCAAAGCTCAAGCAGAGTCTCGAGATAAAGGCCGTACTTAAAGTCATTTGTTTACCATCAATTCTGAAAACCGGATGAACACGAAAACCCTTGAATACGTGTGCATTAAACCCATAAGATTTTGCAAGCATACTGTGGAGTATTCAGCAAGTCATAAGTGAATATTCCATTCTGAATGTATGCGGTGTGTGTGTGTGTGTGGCGTGGGTGGGTGGAATAGTGGAGTTGTAGCGTTGGTGCTGACAGCCTGGCGCAGAGGAATTTCTCATGGAAATGATGTTCAGTGTAGAGAGCGCCTTTAATTGGGTGAATATGTCATAAGGGCTCACAGTTAATCATAGCAAATAGAGGACGGCGGAGAGGAAGTTTGGATCGTTTGGGAAATGGTGAAGAATGTAGGCTGTTGTAGTTGGGCTTTAGCAATGTGTGTCATGAGTAATTGCTGAGTGAATTCTGTAGATAACTGGATGTTTCTCTGTAATGGGATGGAAGTAAGAACTTAAATGATGAAAAATGCTATTTCTTATCAGTTTATCAAGCCTGTATAGAGATACTAACTCGTTTAGATGGCATTTTTGCGTGGTTTAGATGGCTTTGACTTGTATTTCATTGCAAACAATATGAACACAAATTATTATTATTTTTTTTTTTTTGTCGGATCAACTTGAATTTGGAAATATGCACAATCTCCTGTCATTCATACCTGCAATACATTTTAAAAATTGCTGGAACACAAGCAGTTAGGACTAATAATCAGGTAAACTGTTAAATTAATGATGTGATTGGAAACAGGTGATGTCAACAGCTAATTGTAATTATGATTTGGTCAAAAGTAGCATCCAAGAAAGCTCTAGTCTAGGCTCTAGCCGGTGTCTCTGCAGGGTTTAGCTCCAACTTGCTTCAACACACCTCCCTGGGTGTTTCAATTATACCTAGTAAGAGCTTAATTAGCTCATTCAGGTGTGTTTGATTAGCATTGGAGCTAAACTCTTGAGGACAAAGTTTGGTGACCACTGCTCTAGTCCTTTATGAGCAAAGATGGGTCGAGGATCGCCAGTTTGCCAACAAATAAAGAAGAAAATTATTTAAAATGTTTAAAAACAATGTTCCTCAAAGAAAGATAGAAAGACATGTGGATACTTCACCTTCAGTTGTGCAAAATAATAGAATTACAAATAAGGATTCTTGAGGAATTTCAGTGCATAAAGGACAAGGGCGCAAGCCTAAATTGAACTACTGTGATCTATGATCCCTCAGGCGCATCAAGAATCGTCATTCATCTATAAGAGATATCACCATATGGGCTCAGGACTGCTTTAGCAAACCTTTCCAAAATATGTGGTTAAATCCACAAATCCCAGTTAACTATAATGTGCCAGGATATATGTTTTTTTTTTTTTGCTGTTTTTATTTTTGCCAATCCACCAGAGGCCGGTTTTTCAGATTTCAATTGTTTTCCGCGAGTGCCATTATAGTCTGCTCTTCTCACGTAAATACACCAGAGACCACTGATCGACTGACTCACTGACTGACCGACTAACCCAATCAGCAGCGTTTTCAAAAGCAATCCAGAAAAAAAAGCCCTCGCTGCAGTCTGATTTTTACCAGGTTTTCAGATTTTACTCTGCTATTTATTTGTTCATCTTATTTTTTGGCTTTTGTTTTAGCTTTACCTGCTTTCTGGAACCGTTCTTCACCGGACTCGAACCCTGTCGTTGCATTCTACTCCACTCTGCCTCCCAAGAATGTGGCGAGCGGTCAGTAGCGCAAAAAGAAACAGAAGCCACCTGCGGCGTCATACCACCCTGTAGCTTTCATTTTAAAGACGAAATGCAGCCATACGTAGCTCTGGCTACATAATTCACGCTCTCCAGAAATGTAAATGGGTGTACATATTCACAATGAGCCTGTGTTGGCACATACATACAGTGCCTTTAAAAATGAATAATTTCTCAGTGAATACAGACAACACCTATTTGATCATTTAAATAAAACTGTTTTATTAAGCAGCTATTTTTACTTAAAAAAGGAGTTTGGTCACCAGACATTGTTAGGAATTGAAAGATAATACATTTAAATTCAAATGAGGAAAAAAAACATTACAAACTACAAAATTTCATAACAAATTTGACATTTTGTAAAGTTTTTTCCTCTTTCCCCCCCAAATTCACTTGTGTTTGTTATTTTTTGAACCATGATCTTAAGATATTTTGTTAAATTAGCTCTAGTTTTTGCTTTGATACTGAATAATCTAATGTAAATACAAAAATAGCTTATTGTACAGCATCCTATAGAGCATATAATTGAAAAGAGAGATCTGTGAGGGGTGTACTCATTTACACTGTACAGTGTATAGAATACTTCTGAGGGGCAGACAAATCAAGAAAATGGCTTCTTTCATGTACAACCATGCAGTTACAGCATCTACCAGCAGGAGCTGCTGAACTGCTGAAACTAACCAACTCCTCAACAGCTGATTAAATGACAGATAGTTGTAATTTTGATAAGGCGATGCTGCGTGACTTGACACTTCAGGATTTTTACCAAGGAACATCAACCTGACTTCATTCATATTCATGACCTTCGCCTTGTAGGATTTGTCACATCGCCTCCAGAACACCTTGATGAGTCATGAATTGTCCCAATACAAATGCGTGGCCCGCTGTATGATGCCGAGGGGAATGAAAAACTCGTGTGGGTGTCTTCTTGCTCTGGATTTATCTTCTGAGCACAGCCAGAGCTTGCAGGGATTTAGCTATACCCCTGAGCTCTGTAGGCATTAGCCCACCCACTGTGACGGTCAGGAAGAAATTCAAAAGCTCTTCTTGATAATTTATGCAGATAAGGCATCAAAACATTTAAACAGTTTGTATGTGCGATGCTTTCATTTTACATAACCACCGTGTGACTAATTTCTAAAACCCGCTAGCAATTATACATCTCTGGATAACAGACAGAACATTGTACACTGTTACAAAATAAAGCTTGAAAGAAACAAAGAGGAATCTACAGTAATTTGAATCTTGACTTGAATCTTTATGTCTAAATTGGAAACACATCACAGAGAATTTCACTTTTAGTTGCTCTGTGTTATTCATTGATTATGTTTTATTAGCATGTGCCTTAATAATAATATGTTAAACACAGTTATTAAATTGATCAAAATGATCCAAGTATTGGTGGATTTTAGAAACTAGTAGGACAATTTGTTTGGTGGTTGTAAGATCTCATTAAACATCATTTATAAAACAGTCGTAACTTAATATTATATATTAGAGCAATATCACACGAGTAGCAGTGCGATACGGCTGTATATCGGCACTGGTGGGAAGCGTGCGTTGGCATTGATATTGCGTTTAAACAACAGTTTGATGGCATAGTTGTGTATATAAAAACTAAATCAAACATGGAAAGTCTCAAAAACCCTTTTGTATGAGGAACTACTTTCTTCCGCGTTGGATTTAAATCATAAGCTGACAGTTCAACAGCTGATCAATATCTTTTAAACTTTAGATCTGTAGTGTGCTTTTTGCTGGCTGTATGTAGGCTGAGTAATACACAAAGGGTAAAGAGGTTGTACGACTGCTGATATTACTTATCACAGCTATCAGCCAATCAGATTCAAGAACCAGACAGAACTGTTGTGTATATATATATATATATATATATATATATATATATATATATATATATATATATATATATATATATATATGTGTTATGAGAGCTCTTTCAGGTGAAAAAAAAAGTTTCTTGATTAAATGGTTAATATATTACCAAATGGAATATTCAAAACTTTGTCCTAAAACTGTGTTAAAGAGCACCTACGTTGAAAATCAACTTTTGTAAATCGTTTAGACAGAATTGTCTGTAGGTATATTGTTCCACCAGTCATTGGATTGATAGAAACAACAATAAGCCTCTGTTTTAAAATTTCCTGACGTGAAAATAGTATCTAAACCCCTTCCATACTGAGACCCACCGCAACGTGGCGTAGAAGTGCGGTTTCCCAGCCCACCGATTGATTGACAGATGCTTATAAACATGACTCTATAGTAATGCGGTATAATCAAATCTACAAGACAGGAAGTGCAAAAGCATCTGGGATTCAAAGATCTGTTCCAACTCTCCGTGATCATCTGCACCTCAAGAGTTTTGCAAGTTTAAAACGTTTTTAAAACATAAATGTTTGTAAAAAATACAATAAAATTGCTACGTAATTCATCACCACAGCTGCATAATGTCAGTACAATTATTAAAGAAGACCCCTCAATCCTGGTTTTTGGACGTTAAATCAGGTTTATTTTGTACATTAACATAACGGATGTCCATACAGCAGTGGATTTTAACGTGTATCCTGTCATGTTTGGCGTGCAAAAACAGTGCAAAGCTAAACGCGTGTGTGTGTGTGTACACACACACAAACTTTATAATGACATTGTGTGTGACTCATCATTGCAGAAAGGCTTGAATTAACTCTACAACAAAGATATCAAATGACAGTTGGGAAAGTATTTTTTATTGTGGTAAGGGAGATCTGCTTCATTTTTTTTTTTAAATTTAAAGATGATATGCAGCCATACGTAGCTCTGACTACATAATTCACGCTCTCCAGAAATGTATACGGGGGTACTTTTTCACAATGAGCTTGTGTTGGAGTTAGTTGATTAGTTGGTGATGAGATTTAATTAGCATCTTTGGAACACAATCATCAAGTTTAGTTAATTAACCTGGAGTGCATCTGTCATTTATAGAGCAAAGTAATACATTTCAAATACTAAGTTATTTATCTTCTCTTCACAAGTAGTTCTGGGCATGCATGGATATGAGAGTGAGTCACAAAACACGTCAGAATCGAACCTGTGTCTCCCACTCAACCTCTCTGGAGCACGCAGGTTATCATTTCTGACATCCCTAGATTTAAATTTCATATAGAGAAAGTAAGACACTACTCATAATATATAACACATGAAACATTTATGAATTATGAAATTACCTCTACAGTCACCCTTTAGACGTGTGTGATATGTGTTAGATGTGATATGTGATAAGCCAATCTGAAACAACATTCTTCTCCATTTATGCCGGTGTAGAGAGAAGCTAGTCTCACTGTATTGATTGGCTGTTCGTTCCACTGACAGAGTGCTCTTGAAAAGAGAAATCAATGCTGAAGTGATTTGTTTATACTCTTTCAGTATGCTTTTACCTTACATTACAGCTCATCGAGACTCGCAATCCAAAGAGTTCACAACGCCCATAGGTCATTAAACCTTTGGTGCTGAAGGATGGATGAAGCTTAGGTTGTAGAGCTTCTCATCGAAGGTGAGAAGAAATGCTTCAGTTACCGAATAGACTTTCAATTTGTTTGTAATTATTCGCAGATTAAGCTTTTGTAGTATTAGTTTTTTAGCTCTCATAAATTTAGGACTTAATTTTCTAAATAATTCTAAAGATTCCGAGAGGCCAGACTGCCTTACTACAGGTCAAAGTTTACCCATATTTCCATTTAAATATGTACAGTACATATTGAAGAAGAAAACTTACAGTAATTCAACAAACTGTATTTTTGTTTTTTTTGTTTTTTTAAAGTGTGTAGCACATCCCCAGAAGCCACCTTGGCTAACTACAAGTGAGATTTATTAATATTTTCATTCATTTAATTGTACGGGACACAAACATTAAAGAGAAATAATTACAGTAAATCACCCAACTGTAATGAAATGTCTTTAAAGGGTGTAGTACATTCACAGAGGCCTCACTCACTTACTACAGGTAAGCTTTAAACCTTATTTTCATTCATATCTGTACAGTACAAAAATATTGAAGAAAATTATTTACAGCACATCACCCTACTGTAATTTTATGATAACAAAGGTTGTAGTACATTCAGAGAGGCCAGAATAACTTACTACAGGTGAGATTTTACTCTTATGTTCAGTTCAATGTTTACAGCACACAAATATTGAAGTAAAACATTTACAGTAAATCACCCTACTGTAATTTTATGACTTTAAAGAGTGTACTACATTCATATAGGCTAGACTGACTCACTACAGGAGAAATTTTACCCATATTTTTATTCATATTATTTCAGTACACAAATTAATTTAAATAACATGTACAGTAAATTATCCTACTGTAATTTCATGATAAAGGTTGTAGTACATTAAAGAGGCCGGAATGACTTACTACAGGGGAGATTTTTCTCATATGTTCAGTCATATGTTCCTTCGATATTTATGTACGGTAAAAATATTTACTGTAAATCACGCTACTGTTATTTGTTGATTTTAAAGGTTGTAGTACAATAACAGAGGCCTCGCTGACTTACTACAGCTGGGGTTTTATCTATGTTTTCATTCATATTACACACATATTAAAGACAAACATTTACAGTAAATCACTTTATGGTAATTTTATGACTTTAAAGGGTGTGGTACATTCCCAGAAGCCAGAATGACTTACTACAGGTGTGATTTTACCCATATTTTCATTCATATTTTTACAGTACACAAATATTGAAGAAAAACATTTACAGTAAATCACCCTACTGTAATTTTAAGATTTTAAAAAGTGTAGTATGTTCGCATAGGCCAGACTGACTTACTATAAGTGAAATTTTACCAATATTTTCATTCATCTTTCTACAATAAACAAATATTAAAAGACAAATATTTACAGTAAATCACCCTACTGTAATTTATGACTTTAAAGCATGTAGTACATCTGTATAGGCCAGATTGATTTACTACAAGTGAGATTTTATCCGCATTTTCATTCATATTTGTACAGTACACAATATTTGTTTAAAAAACATTTACAGTAAATCACCCTACCGTAAATTTATGATTTTAAAGGGTGTAGTACATTCACAGTTTACGCTAGTGCAAGCTTTTAGTAAAACTGGTCCCTAGTTGAACGTTTACTTCAGAACTGGGATCAAGTATTCACATCCATTCATACTGCAGTTGACGGGACTGATCTTCAGCAGCTTGGCTGTTGACAGAAATATGAGGATGAACCTGATATCGTCTTATCCACTTTCCCCACACCGTGCACCAATTGATCTCTGTCAGAAGGACTACAGCATCTCCATAAAAGCTTTTCAAGAGCTGAGCCAAACATGCATATGAATATCCTAAAGTGGTTACAATGTGGAAAGCTTTTAAAGGCTTCCTTTAAGTTTAAAGTAAACAAACCTTGGAGAGAACTAAGACTGGCCAGGACACAAATTTACTTTGAGAATAGGCCGTGACCACTTAGCTGGAGACTTTGTGGCGAGATCAGTCATTATTAATGAAAGCAAAAATGCTGACAGTGTAAAAGCAGTCAAGACATTTTTTTGCAAATGCAACATATTTGAACGGCGGTGAGATGCAATTATCAGGGCTCGGCGTGAAACCATTGTAATAGACTTCCTCAATGTTGTAACAAAAGTCCTAAAAGTTGTGCGAAATGGTTTGGAACTAAAAATGTCAAGGTCAAATCTGATTGGCCTGCTCTCAAGCACCAATGAAAGCTGAGGTGCAAGAGTTTTTCGGGTTGACGTCTCTCTTAATCACTCAGTTACTCACATGAAAAAAGCCAATCATCACGTTTTCAGTTACACCACTAGTGATGGGAAGTTCGGATCATTTTACTGACTCAGATCTTTGAGTCTCGTTCATCTCTTTTTTCGAGTCATTTCGTTTATTTGGTTCAATAAGCCAAAATATTATTAAAATGTTATGAATTGCTTCCAAACACATTTACAACTAGCCCAAAAGGTTGATCACATGACAAATAAGTCATAAATAGATTAATATAAGGAGAAAAAAATAATTAATTATTTACCTGCTTTTTAGCCTATGAAGGTATTGTTGTCTCTTTGCTCAGCTCAAATTTTCATGTCTTCAAATCTCAGTTGCTCGTTTACGTTACACTGACAGTCACATATAATCTTAACCAATGTACACAGTCTGAGCCCATAGGAGCCATGATAATTAGTTCACCTTTCGAGTCTTCTGGTTCTTGAGTCGTTTGTTCATCACTTGACAGAATGACTCAAACCCGAGGACTCGAGAGATAAACGGATCAATTCTCTTTCCGGCTCTAAATTTGAAAAAGCGTATATGATTGGCCCGTGGTGAACGAACGAGTCAAACCCGATAGAGGACTCGAGAGGTGAACGGATCAATTCTCTTTCTGGCTCTAAATGCATATGATTGGCCCGTGGTGAACAAATGACTCAGACCCGATAGAGGACTCGAGAGGTCAACGGATCAATTCTCTTTACGGCTTTAAATGCATATGATTCTAATCACTCCCTGAGAGGACTCATAGTTCCTGAGTCATATTGAAGATTTGTTCAAAAGAAACGAATCGTTCAAGAACGACCTATCACTGTACACCAATTTCCAGACACACCAATCATCATCACTGGTTGGTTGTGTACCACTCCTGCCCCGAACACACACACTCTAAACTGCTTCAGTGTTCTCAATTATAGTAATGCACATTTTATTGTCAGTAATGGTAACGACGTTGTAACAGGGGAAACAGTCATTCGTTTCATTACTCGTTACTTAAAATAGTATCTCTGTTAGTAATGGCATTTATTTATTGTGCTGTTATTGCCATCACTGCTCATATAGATTTGGAAAAGTAATAAAAATAATAATAATAAATGAATTCATAATTTCCTGTGAACCACACACAAAAAAAAATAATAATAAATCTGTAAATTAAAGAAAGCAATTCATTTCGAATTCATTATGTCAACACACAATAGCTTTTTTTTTGTAGAAATATTTATTGCAGAGGAGGTATTTTTTATGTACATGCTATCACAATATTACACAATATAAATCTACCAAATATCTCCATATGTGTATGCTATAAGCTTGTCATAGAGCATTTGATATAACAAGCACATAATACAGTGGGTAGGGTACAGTTTCACTCACTATACAACTCGTAACAGTCCAATAAAGATCAAAGATTATTATCATTTTTTTTTAAAGTTCTATCAAGGGCAGTGAAACATCAGTCTTACTAATTTCTCATTATCATGCAGAAGCAACGAGAGTTAGAGCTAAGACAATACCGCGTTAAGTAGTAGGAGTGTCCCCCCCAACACGCGACAGTGGTGGGACACGCGTGGGGCTCAAGTAAACGAGCTAAATAACCAAAAATCAATCATAAATAGATAAATAATCACTTCTGTAAACTTCAAAAAACTAAACATTGCACTAAGACAATGTAATAGGCAAGGTTACCATTAACATTAACAGGTCATGAGTTGAGTGCTTACATCGTACTACATAGAGATCAACCGAGGACCCGCAGATGAGTAAAACTTGTAAACTAGAGGGATGCACTACGATACAACAACCATTCCCAGAAACATTCTCTATGTATAACAAAGTTGGTCAATTTTACACATCCATCTAGGCATACATTAAGAACAGACTCTGGAGAGCGTACTGTTCTCAGCAGAGTGTATGAGATGACCAGACAGTTTCGAAATATAGGTTGCTGAAAGTTCCCTTTAGTGTACAGAGAAATCTATAGCCTGATGAGGATGGCAGAAATCCGGGATTCTAAATCATAAACAGATCTCTGTTCCCAGAAATCTGGGAAGGTGGCGAATAGCTTTTGATTGGTCAATAAAATACTACTTGGGTCATTCCTGCTTTGCTGTATTTTTTTTTTTTTTTTTGTAGGATGTGTTAAACTCACAATGTTAAACAAGGAGATCATGTAAGTTTGATTTCTTTTATTACAGGATGAGAATGAAACGAACGTGAAGTGAATTTCAATTTACTTTTTAAACCGTTTTATATTTAAATATATATTTTAATATCATTTATTTCCTGTGATTTCAAAGATAAATGTTTAGCATTGCTGTTATAGTCACAAAATTCTTTGCTTTGCAAAGCAAAGTTTATAACAGTCAATTATTAAACCTCTGATAGGCTGATGGCCGTGTGGCATTCTGCAGTATCAGCACTCGTACAGCCTCTTCACCCTTGTGTTTTACTCCGCCCACATACAGTGACAGCGGATCAATAAACTCACAACAGTTTGACAATTATTGCAGCTGTTGGACAACATAATGTACTGTTGCTTCTATTTTTGGCAAGAATGTTGTTGTTTAGATTGCAACTATACAGTTTTTTTTTATAAGGATAGTGCCTATTTTTTACATATTTATAATGTCAAGAGATTCAGGCCCTTAGCCTGCCATTGAGCAGAGCAAAGAGAGTTGATATGTTTCCACAAGATGGTGACAGAGACTGCATAATACATTAAAGGAGGAAAAACGTACAGCTTATCAAATCCCTAGAGTCGATGTCTCTCTTTTGTATGTTGTAATGCTGTATTTATACCATAGTAATCTGCTAATGTTTGCTTCGGCTTTTTCTAAGTTAATTATTATGATCTCCCGATTGCAACAGAGAAATAATGGGAAATATCTGTAGACTGATGGCATTTTATGCTGTTCTTAAAATCTTAAAATGCCAAAAAAATTCTGTTTTGTCATCACTTTAGATATAATGCTAGAGAATCATTACAATACTAGCTCTAAAGTGATGTTGGTGAAGTAGCAAAAGTTTGGTTTCTGCTGTTCTGATGTCAGCTGCAGTTGTGAACAAATGGCGGAAGAAAGTAGTTCCTCATGCAATAGGATTTTGAGACTTTCCGTTTGATTTTCTTTTTAATATACATAATAATGCTGTCGAACTGCTGTATAAACGCAATATCACACTCGTAGCAGAGCGATATGGCTGTATATCGTCACTGGTGGGACACTAAGCACACCTCCCACCAGTGACGATATATTGTACTGCTACTCTTGTATGTATATATATACACACACACACACACACACACACACATTTTTTGGGTTTTTGTTAGGTTTTCTGAGCATCAAATTAGCATATCAGAATGATTTCTGAAGGATAATAGCACTGGGGTAATGATGTAAAAAAATCAGCTTTGAATCACACAAATAAATTACATTTTAAAATATATTAAAATAGCAAACGGTTATTTTAAATATATGGAGATCAAATTTAGAGAATGAGCCTCAATTCTTTAATATTTTTAACCATAACATGTAATTATATATTTTCATGTTGTAAATATTACTATTATACTAATAGTATTACTACACTGTAAATTTTGAAGCTGAATCATATTAACCATATGAGTCCATTGAACTTATATATTGTTAACCTAACTTGCGTAACTTATAAAATTAAGTTAGAACACGGTTAACTTACTTTGAATTACAATGGCTAAAAACATATGTTGTCACACTAAGTGATCATGTAATTGTAATACTGAAATATTATATTGTATTATTAAAATATTACTTCTTTTCTGCCGTATAATTGTTCGGAAAAATATAATAATAATAATATAATAATACAAAATAATATAATTTTGATCTCTACTACACATACACACTTATTCATATTTTGTGTTTTCTTTTATATATTTCTCGTTTCTAAATATTGTATGCAGTTTGAAACTGGTATAGTAAAAAAAAACACTTAACAATGTTGGACGGATTTCTGTCCTATCCATTTTCTTTAATTTGAGCAAATATCATGTAATCATTAATAATGTTGATAGATCAGATGACCAGGAAAAAATTCCGCTGAAAGAAATTATGAAAAATCAAAACAAAACTGCAGAGCAGGAATGATCCACCTGTAGTCATGGGAAGATATTTTTCAGAAGTCATATATTTTCCCCACTGTGGAGAGATGGGAGCGTGACATCATCTGATTCTCTCACAGAATGACATATTTAGGTACATTTTTTTTTCTTTTTACCTCTTTGGTACATATAACATATATACATGGTATAACCATTTCTTCTGTATTCTTGCTAATTCATAGTGTGCACATACAAAACACAAGAATCTGTCAATACATTTAAAAACCATTTAGTTACTGTAGGATTGGGTCAACACAGTTTGAAATCGCAATGTCAACATATATATGAATATTTCATAACGAGGCATTGCACTGTACAACAGCTCATGCCTCGTGTTTGGACACCATTACCTTGACATCATTACAGATTACCATTGACCATGTACTGAAAAGGCATTCAAGATATGTTAACATTCCAACAGTAATTTAGATACTTGGTTAAACTCACGTCAGTGGTCTCTGAGAAGGATTCAAAATATTATTTTTAAGAAATCGATACAATTTCCAAAAATTCAATACAGTAGGAACAAGATGTTTTGTTATTTGAAACTCATGTAATCATCATAGAATGTTTAAAGAAACTGAGGCTTGGGTCAGAATTTGATATGAGATATTGGAATTGAAGTGTTCTCATTAGCTATGTTTCCATCCATCTATTCTTATGTAAATTTTGGAATATCTCATACACTGTGAAAATGCTGGGTTCCACACAATCTATTTGTGTTGGGACAACATGATGGAATCAAATTATACTTATTTGTTTTTACAAATTTAAGTGGATTGAACATAAAATTATAAAAAAATGTATAAGTTTTCAGTGTAAAAATGCTCAATGGAAACCGCAAAATGCTCGTACATTTACATTTATGCCCACAACTAAGATAAAATATTTTATAAACTACGATTTAGCAAATGAACTGCACATCCAAAAAAGTCTTCAGTAGACTAATCAGCTGACTGACCACATTTTAAAACATCTGAAATGTTGTTTTTGTCATTGTAAAATCCCTCAGCCAAAGTCTGTCATCAAAGTGGTTCGGTATTATTACTTCACAAAACTGTATCAAAGATCAGTCTCTCAGATCTAAAAGCCACAGCGCATTCATTGTGTTTCATCTTCTAAGATGCAAGCAGTGCATAGAGGCGACCTAGATAGAGAGTTGTTCACGACACCAGATCCCGTCTTCACTTTCGTCCGACAACCTCATCCTCGTGCTCTTCACTACCGTTCGCAACACCACCTCGCTCTCCACTTTCATCTACGGCAGCGCAACCCCCCTGCTCTTCACTTTCATCCGACAACCCCATCCCAATACTCTTCACTACCGTTCGCAACACCACCTGGCTCTTCACTTACATCTGCAACAGTGCACCCCCAATTAAAAAAAAAAAACAAAACAAAACACCACAGTGGCTTTTACTACTGCAGCAAATTCCATTTTTCTTTTTGAAATTTGGCGCCAGTTTTTCAGGAAGTTGTTCTCTTTGATTCATTGCACTGTAAATATGCTGTCCCAACAAAAAATGGATTATATTAACTTAATAAATTTAAGTGGATTAAACATAAAACAATTAAGTTGTCCCTAAAAAAATCTTAAGAATTGTTTTGTTTCAGCAGCAAAATCTTTGTGTGTGTGTGTGTGGATAGAAATGGTGCTTTATTCACAAAAGTTTTATGCGAAATTCCAGTTTTGAGCATAAATCTGATTAGCATATTTGGATGAAAACATAGCTATTGTAAAGACAATAAAAGAAAGACATTCGAGGCAGAAACCTTAATGATTGTGCCCTACGCTGAGAGAAATGAAATCTATGGTCCCGTTAACTGAGCAGTGGGCTTTGTATTTAGTTTTTCCCTAGCGTACCCCATTCAGAAAGCATTTACAATTTCGCAACATTGGTAATAAATAAACTAAACCTCTTTTCTTTTCAAAAATAAGATGCTGATTTTCATCAATAAATATCTGTGACATGGGCTATGACAAAGGTTTCACATCTCTCATTACAAAGTAAGACTGGTACAGGACTTTTTAAATAGGCACATTCAGGATAATATATCAGCAAATTTGGAAGCATTGGAAATGTTTTGTTATTTTACTAGCTTTTTTTTTTATTCTAGTCAAGAAAATTAAAAGGTGTTGCAGATGTGCACATATGATCAGAACGGCATAAAACAGCAAGGCCAAAGAGACAAACAAGGGTAAAAGTGAATGAAGTCATGTCAAGTTTTCGTCTGTCTTTCTAAGTATGCTATTCGCTAAAGTGCTACAGGCTATTTTCCTAGCAGCCGTGTGAAATTCGGCTCACTGTACAAATGTAGTCTCTCTATTACGCTGTCGAGGTGTGAGTTCTTAGATTTATTGGATTTGACCTCTATCTTTGGCAAATATATATTTTATTTACTCAAACCAAACGATGATGTATGAAACAAAAACAAGGAAATGGATCAGGCTTACTCCATGACGCTTCATGCATGGTCCACACCATCCTATGTAACAGGAACTTGAACAATCTTTTTTTGTGGAAGCCACGGTCAAGGAGAGGCTACAGATGCAGCTGTTATGAGAGTTCAAAATGTTAATGAGGATACATGTGGTGAGTATAGGCATCTTGTTTACATTGCACATAAAGAGTTGCATAATTGTAAACTACCGTTTCTATTTAAAAGTTCAACCAATACTTTATAATCTGGAATGCCTGGTGAGTTGTTGCATTTTTTGTATATATATATATATGTGTTTTTTTTTTCTTTAATTTTATTCCAAAAAACACAAAGGGAAAAAAGGTTGAAGAGAAAGGCAGCTTGTGCGACTTCTTGATTTTCTTCTCCAAAACACCACCAATTCTATTAAAGTTCAAATTCCTTGGTGTATTTATGAAAGAAAAAGCACATACAATGGAGGACTAACTAATGGTTCACTCGGGTAAAGTGTCATGCCTTTTTTGTCGATGCTTGATCATCAAAGTCCCATGGACAGACATCTGCCGTTTTAACACCACTAGAATTCGAACTTTTCTGTTTGCCACCGGTGCCCCTGTTGACCTCCTTACTAGTTGCTGCCTCTTCAAAATCCCAAGGACATACGTCTGCTTGTTTGCTTTTTGCTAATGCAACATTTGGGCTTTTTTGTTTTTCCATTGAAACATTTCCCTGACTACTATCAACATCCCATGGACAAACCTCGGCCATTATTTTAGACTGGCTCACGGGTCTTTCTTTTGTCTTGCCAGAGCTGAACTTTGTGTTTGATTTCATTTTGTCCTCATCTGGACCCTTTGTGTTTCCTCTTTCCAACTCTAATAATCTGACAGGGGAATTTCCCTTCTTTATAGCATGGGTCTCCTTTGATTTAGGAACCTGAGAAGAACAAGGGGTCTTTTCAGAGGTGGGACTTGACATAGTCTCAAAGTCCCATGGACACACGTCTGCTTTAGAGGGCGGCTGCAGTGAGCTGCCTGTGGATTTAGTAGGTTCAGAGAGAATGCTCTTTGCTTTGACCTCTGTAGGCGTAGTACCCTTGCCCTTGACTTCAGTAGGAGAGGAGCTTTTTTTGCCTTTGATCTCAGTTGGTGTGGTGCCCTTTTTTGGTCTGCTCTGATCAGGGGAGCGAGGGGAGTCCTTTGGCTTGCTTGATACTTCCTCAAAGTCCCATGGACAGACGTCTGCTTTTAAAACCTTGGCAACCTCTCTGGAAGCCTGTTGTTGAGACATGGCAGACTTAGTATTAGAGTGAGGTTTTAGCCCTGTTGGCTGACCATGATCCTCGTTTCCTTCCTCCCACGGACATATGTCTGCTCTATCTGCAGCTTTCTTGTTTGGATGCCTGGCCGCAGAAGGTGACTGCTCTGCGCCTTTTTGCTTTTGCTGTTGTGACTTTGTCGTCTTGCTGCTACCTCCACGAACTGTGTTTGTTTGCTCAGGAGCAATAGACACATGTTTCTGGACTTTATTTTCGGAGGGAGTTGGCAAATCCTCCACTTCCCAAGGGCACACCTCTGAGAGGTCATACAGGTCTTTCCCCTTGGCTGTTTCTGAGCAAATGGAGGGCTGGCTTCCGCTCATCTGTGGCTTCATTATACCCGTTTTAGCTGCTGTCTGCTTGTACTCCACTGATTGACTGACAATCATCTTCGGATAACCTTCTTTTTCGTCAGCTTCAGCTGAGGTCTTGCCCTCACTGTTCTTTTGATTGGCTTTCTTTGTTGAATCCTCTACACCCTGGGCCTTTCCTGTTAGACCAAGAGTTTTCTCTTTGGCACTGGCAATGACGCTTAAGGATTTCTGCAGCATGGATGTTCTGGGGTGAATAGGTTTCTTATCAGCTGTCAGATTGTGAGCGCTGGCTGACTTGCACACCAAGGGAACCGACTCTGTTGACTCACTGGCTACATCAATCTTTTCAGATGACTTTTTGACCAGCTTTTTTCCCATTAGGGTTTCGAGAAGAGAGCCCTCTGTGGTTGTGACTTCCATCTTGTCAGTTGCCGAACTGCTGGAATCTTCACTGTGGTCTCGAACATGGTCGTAACTGCTGTGGGACTTTTTAAGGGAGAAAACTTTGCTCTTTAAGGATTCATCTTTGGCAGGCTTAACAGAGTGTGAGGGGTCAAAAGGATTCTTTCTCAGAACACAGATGCTGTTATGGTTGCTCCCGTGTTCACCTTGGTCTTTGTCATCCCGGCTACACTGGCGTCCCATTGTCTCTGGGATCTCAGTGATGCGTCGCATGAGGGAGCGCCCTAGGCCCTTTTTGGAGCTGCGCTTCTTCTGCAGGTGAGGATTGTTAGCCAGCATCTTTTTCCTCTTGTAAATCTCCAGTTGAGAGTAGAGTTTCTTCAGCTCTTCCTGTGGATTTGGAGACAAGACGTGCAATTAACTCACAAGGTGTGTCTAGATGTAGAAGTGTAGAAATGGAATGATTGTAGTTACAGTGAAGCAGACGCTCTATTGCACAGAAAACATGCAGAACTAGTCTTTATATGCAACTACAGACAGTGCCTCGAAGACGTAAGACCAAACCAACATGCTGTTTTATAGACAGGACAGTCTGGGACGGTGTCAAAAAACGAATATTTTGTGTTTTATTGTTAGGTCTGAAACAGTCTCTGAAGAAGTATTTAGTACAGAATCAACAAACGTTAGACCAAGAGCAGAACTTTATCCCATTAGCAAAATGCCCAAAATTTGTCTTCAGTGAGAGACTTCTTCAGCTCTAACAAACAAACAAGAACCTCTGCTCACGTTGGTACGTTTTTCCCAGAGACTGTCGCAAGACCTTACGCCACAGCCATTAATAGAACTTAGCTGGCCCATTTCCTCTGGTGTCTGCAATAAAAAACTGCCATGGCTCAGTATGTTTGTCAGTTATAGGACAACGGGTCAAAAGATATTTACAGATTATGAAATTTCAGGTAATTACCAAGGCAGGATAGAGTCAAGGGGAAAAGGAAATGGGAATGAAGAGAGTAAGGCACCTACCCGGATATCCTCTGGGTCCAGACTGTGCTCACTCCAAGCAGATGTGATACTGCTATTCAGGTATGACCCAGACCGCCCCATGTCCAATTCATCTTCGTAAGCTTCTGTAGCAATGTCATCCCTTAGATGTGTGCCCGCAAACAAGAACTGTGAGAAGGATCAGGAATAAGATGAGTAAAGTTTCATCAAGTTTCTCAACAAACTAAATCTGATTAGTAGATTTACCTTTGGCACAAGCAGCAACCCCAAAGTGACAGTCACCGTTAAGTGTGTATGAGCAAAGAATAGCATTAGCATCCAGTCTGGGTGCAATTCAGGAGCAAGTGTGAACCTGTGAATGGATTTAAAGAACAAATGATCTTATACAATTTATTATTTATATGACCAATCACCACCTGCATGAAAAACAAAACTATGGTAAATTATTGTAATTATTATAGTGTTTTTAAACCCTAAAAAAGTAAAATGTATTATGCTGTATATGTTTACAGCAAAATAAGATATATACTGTATTATAATAAAATGAACCTTATAGTTATTTAAAACTGCAGTGTATTGGTAATTTGTTTATATTATAATATATTTATATAATATATATAATTATATAATAGTTGTTATATTACCACAGCAACTATAGAATAAACAGTATAATTAATGTTTTATTATAGCATGGTTCAAAAAAACCAATGAATCCCACATGAACATGGGGAGAACATGCAAACTCCACATAGAAATGACAACTGGCCCAGCCGGAAATCGAACCATTGACTTGTCGGCTGCACAGCCATGATGCGAATCTCTCGTTCCCCCACATCCCAAACTTGCTCTTTTGGATTGAGATCTGGTGACTGTGGAGGCCATTTGAATACAATAAACTCATTGTCATGTTCAAGAAACCAGTCTGAGGTAATTTGCGCTTTACGACATGGCACGTTATCCTGCTGGAAGTAGCCATCAGAAGATGGATACAATGTGGTCATAAAGGCATGGACATGGCCAACAACATTACTCAGGTAGGCTGTGCCATTAACACAATGCTCAATTGGTACTAATGAGCCTGAAGTGTGCCATGAAAACATCCCCCATACCATACCACCACCACCAGCACCCTGAACGGTTTATACAAGGCAGGGTGGATGTATGATTTCATGTTGTTGACACCAAAATCTGACCCTACCATCTGAATGTCGCAGCAGAAATCGAGACCCGACAACGTTTTTCCAAGCTTCTATTGTCCAATTTTGTTAAGCCTGTGTGAATTGTAGCCTCAGTTTCCTGTTCTTAGCTGACAGAAGTGGCACCCGGTTGGGTCTTCTGCTGCTGTAGCCCATCCGCCTCAAGGTTGGACGTTTTGTGCTTTCAGAGATGCTCTTCTGAAGACCTCAGTTGTGACGAGTGGATATTTGAGTTACTGTAGCATTTTTATCGAATCAGTCTGGCCATTCTTCTCTGCCCTCTGGCATCAACAAGGCATTTGCACCCACAGATCTGCCACTTTTTTTTGGAACATTCTCTGTAAACCTTAGAGATGGCTGTTTGTGAAAATCCCAGTAGATCGGCAGTTTTTGAAATACTCAGACCAGCATGTCTGGCACCAACAACCATGCAACATTCAAAGTCACTTAAATCCCCTTTCTTCCCCATTCTGATACTCGGTTTGAACTGCAGCCAATCGTCTTGATCATGTTTACATGCCTAAATGCATTGAGTTGCTGCCATGTGATTGGCTGATTAGAAATTTGCGTTATCGAGCAGTTACACAATAAAGTACACAATAAAGTACACAACATAAGTACACAATAAAGTGGCCATTGAGTGTACTTTTGAATGCATGCTGTGTTTATTTGTGCTTAAACTTTTTTTTTCTTCTGCAGGGTTATCTGTGCTGGCCTGCTGGGAGTCTGTCTTCTCTGGACTAAGTTTGCAGCTCTGTTGCTTCCAGCTCTTTTAATGCGATTGGAAGTTGACTGTCCTTTTGAGATGACAGATGCACAACTGCACTGAATTGCCTGGACATGTCCGTACACACAGACCTTTTTAAAGTTTCCCTCTTGCTGTTGTTACATCACCTTCTGAGATTGCTGAGGTAAACTAGAAAGTCCCTGTGTATGCTGAAAACACAGGCTGCCACGATGCACTAATTACTTTTTTTTTATGATGAAAGGACATGTGTGCTGTTACACCAAAATGCAGATACTTAACTAACATATCCCATGGCTCTATACTACGATTAATTACTGTAGGAACAGTGGAGAGAGCAAAAGGCGATGCAGCACTTCTAAAAACCACATGCCCTCTCTTTGAAGTCAACGGCCTTTATCTTGTGTAAGAGTTCAAGCTAAGTCCCTGCCTGAATGAGTGCCTCATTACTGCTGAAGTTATTCACACGCTCAACAGCCCTAAACTTTAAAAGGCAGTACTGCTCCATCAGGCTACAGTGCATGAGCTTCCTCAAAAATGTATTCAAAATGAGCATAAGTAGTAAAAACAGATCAAATTGTCCAAACAGCCATGAGAGAATAACCACGAGGAGGCTGACAGCATAAGCAGTAATATCAATAGAAATCTGACCAATCAGAGGTGCTTTAAACATACAATGACTGTTTCAGATGTGGCTGATCAGACACATAATCATTTTGCTTTCTTAATAATACACCATCAACCTCCTCTCCACCCAGAAAAGAATGGATGGTGAGTGAGTATTTCAATTCCAAGGTTTATACGTTTATATATGTTTAAGAAGAGTGTCGGAGGAGGGAAAAAGGGAAGGTCCGTAAAAAATTTGCATAATAAAGGGAGTGTCGGTTTAGGCATGCGCTGATTTTTAAGTGAAAACAAACACACAGACACAAAGGAGAAAGACTGTGTTTACATGGACATCAGTAATCGAATTATTTTCCAAATTATTAAATGGTGGACTTTAACTGCAGTTTGGCACTTTCATTCAGGAATTTCATTCATGCCCCTCTTGACAAATGAGATATTTAATTCGAGGAACTGCTGTAAGCGTGTATTTTTTTATGCAATGTTTGTTACCGCACGGCGAATGAGATAAAAAAAACACACCGCATTTCTTGGTAAATTAGATGCACTCGGTAGGTAGCGTCAGAAAGCCGTGTGTGTTATTCCTGTCACAAAATGCAGTGAAAATCCTCCACGACGGTAAGTTTGATGGTGGTGCTTACATGTTTACACTCAGAGAGCATCTTTCAGTCTATAATATTGTAGTGATATTAACGTACTGTAAACTTTATTAACTTAAAAATCATTTGACAAAGGTCTGTCTTTAAACACTGAAAGAGTACTGGTGATGATATGAACTAACATTACCTCTGAATAAACAAAAAAACAAAAATCACTGATCACTAACTTACCAAATCTGTAGAGACAGGACAATCAACACCAACTGGAGCTGCGTCTTTATTAATAGGAGACGAGAGGCAAATCTGAATTTTACCATTTCCAGATGAGAAAAGCTCTCGGGTAAAAAATGTTCCTTAGACACACGTTTTTCTGTCGAGCGTCGCATCCACTGTAAGTCCAGCTGCACTCTCATAGTGGGAAAATGAAAACAAAACCTTCACTGCAGCAACTTTTAAAAGCAACACTGACGAACCGTTGTTCTCCTGTTTGGGAAAACAACTTGGCATCTCTCTGTCATCTGAACACTGTAACAGGTTAAAACAGTATCCGAAGCTATCATGCAAATTAATGAAGTTGCACCGCATAAACAATAGAGCACGCTGATTGGTTTAAACCAAGTCTTATGAATGAATGCAGCACACTCGGAGCTGTCATACAGTACTCCCAAGTACAGACGTCCAGTCTGCACGCTGGAATACACGCTAAGATCTCATGGCCTTGACACAGCTTCAAAAGTTGCTCGAAATAACGAAATAACGCAAAAACAACCAATTTTCACTTTTTAGTGAAATATATGTGTACTAATAGTGTTTTTAGCAGTGTGGGACACATATACGACTGTCAACAGCTCAAAATAATGTGTTTCGTGACCCTTTAAGACTTATGCTTATTCTCTTTTCATGTGTAATCAGGTGTTTTGCAACAAGCCTCTTGCTTATGTTTTGAAATTATGGTTTTAATACTCCTGCAATCAATGTTTACCTCTACCACAGCTACACCAGATCGTAGATGGTTCATGTTGGATGTCCCTGCAAAGCTAATTTGGTGGACTGAAAGATTGTTTACATTTTATTTAAATACGTTGCAAGATATTAACATTTTAAGAAACTTAAAACATTTGTGTATCAGCTTACACCCAGAATGCTTCGGAAAAAAGACCCATAAAACTTCCTATGGGAAAATAACTTTTTTATGGGTAAACTGTAGCTATACTGACTTAAGGAAACATTTTTTTGAAAATAGGCTCAGTTTACAATTCCCCTAGAGTTAAAAAAAAAAAAAGTTGATATCGGGGTCTGGCAGAAGCACTTTTAGCCTAGCTTAGCTTAGCATAAATCATTGAAACAGATTAGACCATAAGCATCTCACTCAAAAATGACCAGGAGCAATTTGTTTTTAGCTTCGGTTACTCACCTTAAAATGTGGAATATGGCCGAGAGGATGAGCTCATTGTGAACTGCGATGGCCATGTAGCGTGGTTCGTGATATGCCGATGGGACGGTCCTCACCGCAAAGCAAAGATATACACCCCAAAGAAGAAACAGGAACTCAGCTGTTTGAGAAAAGTGGTAGAGTTAAAACACACTTAACTAGTTCTTGGGACCAACCAATTCCCAAATCTAATGTGGCTGTCAAAACCATTCTGTTACAACCTAATATAGCGAGATTGAAATACTTGAATGACAGAGTTGAAAAAAACATGCAATATAGCCATTTAGATTGCTTGTATTCTCTGGACGCCGCTTGACAGACAATTGCAAATAAAGCTGTGGAAGGTATAGTCGAAAGTTTTACAGTGCCCCATCCCCAGCTGGCACATTCTATCCAATGTTAAGCAGTTAGCTGGCCTGACATCAATAAGCGTGTTCCCCCCAGTAAAAATCTGTCATCATCAATGTGACATTACACTGGTCCAGGTGTGAGATTGGGCACGTTCCAATCTGTCATGCCTGAAGAAAAGACATCAGGATAAACCTTTGTGCTGAATTTGATTTGTCATGGCTGGGCTGATGCTTCCTGTGAGCTCCGCTATGTTTTAGTAATTAGTGCCAAGGCAGCCTTGATTCACCTCTTCTTTGGCTTGTTTTAAATGAACACTATAACCTGTAAAGATTTACCACAGTGGATATGTCTGGCATACTATTATGCTGCAATAATGCACAATTAATAAAATGGTGTATGAGTCAAAATATAAAGTTGAAGTCCTCCTGAATTATTAGCCCCCCCTGTATATGTGTTTCCCGAATTTCTGTTTAATGGAAAACAATGAATATCAACACATTTCTAAACATAATAGTTTTAATAACTCATCTTTAAAAACTTATATAAAAGTTATAAAATAAGATATATAAAATATTGCTTAATATTATTGTCTAATAAAATTACCTTAAAATGGTTTAAAAAATCAAAACTGCTGTTATCCTAGCTGAAATAAAACAAATAAAAACCCAAAAAGTTAAGGTAACTCAGACCATTTGAGGAAACCGATTGCAACAAACCATTTAAGTTCAAAAACTAATCCTAATGAGTACTGTCAACTTAATCCATTGAGTCAACCAAGCAATTTAAGCACAGTAAAACCCAATAAATAAAGAGAACTCAAACCAACTGAGTACTGTAAACCCCAATAAGTTGAGGCAACTCAAACCGTTTGAGGAAACTGATTGCAACACACCATTTGAGTTAAAGAAATAATCTAAATGAGTACTGTGAACTTACACCATTTAAGTTGAATTAATAAGGTATTTAATTAACTCATTACCTTTAACACTGAGTCTTTTCAAATGAGTAGAATTATCTTCCAGTAAATTTTGAGTTAACTACACTCATTTCATTTGATGAAGTTGACTGTTGGGTTTTACAGTGCAGTGTTCATTTCAGTGGATTTCAACCACACTGGATGACTCTGCTAGTAATGTATTCCATCTGGTGTTCATTAAAATGCCTAATAGTTATAAAGCAAGCTCTTAGGTAACACATTCACTTACCCACAGCAATCATGTAGTCCCAGCGGTCCAGCAGACACATGCTGAACTGCAGTCCGTCAGTGGTGAAGCCCACACTGATGAGAGCGAGGTGCCTGTTTGGATTCTGACAAACAGCGGAGGTCCAGGCTATTGCGAACCATAACACGATCAACAGGATGATACACAGTAGACGCAACACTCTCCAGCTGGTCATGTAAGGGATCCGCTGGGCTGTACGTGACAGGAACACCTTGAGGACCCTGAAAAACAGCATCAACAACCGTTGTTTCATTATCACCTCTGTACTGCAGCTAATGTGGGAAAATGAAAACCCCAAAATGATTTTCATTGTTTACTCATGTGAAAAAGTTCACAAAAGAAGATATTCTGAAGAATGTTGGAAAAAAGCAGCCATTGACATTTATACTACAGGAACAAAATTACTATGTAAGCTAATGGCTGTTTATTTTTCCAACATTCTTCAGTATATCTTCCTTCGAGCTTAATGATTTTGATGATCTCAAATTACCCAGGGATGTTTTCTCATTTGCTCTTCTTGTAAATCAACCAGAGGCCAATGTGTACATTTCTGCATATGCCCTTCATACTCACCTCCATGAGCTGTCTTGTAATGCATAGTTGGCTTGTTATCAATTGACCAAGTTGAAAAAACCACCTTCCCAACCGATAGTTGCATTTTACCTTTTTTTCTGAAACCATCCGTCGCCAGACTCAAACCCTTGGTTTGACCCTCGGTTTCGCATTAAAGTCTGATATCATTAATGCTGAGCTACCAAGCAAACCAGTCACCAGCGTCTATACAGAGGCTAGCACTGCCTCATAGCGTACATTTTTTCTGGTCGCCCACTGAAGCTAAGCAGGGCTGCGCCCGGTCAGTATCTAGATGGGAGACCAAATGGGAAAGCTAGGTTGCGACTGGAAGTGGTAGTGAGACCAGCAGGGGGCACTCAATCTGTGCTCTGTGTGGGTCCTAACGCCCCAATATAGTGAAGGGGACACCATC